>NC_137675.1:28575670-28580670 GCF_963989245.1 Nansenia antarctica | reverse complement strand
ACAACGTCTCCTCGCCCTCACCCTCGCACGCCCTCATCCACGCCCTGATGCTAACGCACGCGCCGCGGACGCCCACGCCCACGCCCCCCACCAGCACGGCAGAGCGACCGCCATCCACGTCGTCGAGCCCCAAGCTGGGCGCTGAGGTGAGGATAGTCTGGTGTGATTCAATCAATCAATCAAAGTTGGTGCGCTTGGTGGCGTAACACACTAAGCGTCGACCATGTAACCGCAGGGTTCCCGGTTCGATTCCGGCCGCGGACATATCCTGTATGTCATCCCTTCTCTCTCTCACCCATCCTTCCTGTCAAAATCTCTACTGTCTCTATCCTCCTCTCTCTCTCACTCATCCTTCCTGTCAAATCTCTACTGTCTCTATCACAATAAAAAGAAAAATATGAGTGAAAAATATGAGTGAAAAATATGAGCCCCACTCAGAAAAATTACCTTTAATTTTTTTTTAAATCAATCAATCAAAGTGTATTTGTGTCACGCTTTTTACATGACAAAATGTCTCTCAAAGTGCTTCGCAACTAAATTAATACTAAACCAACATAAACAATAAATACAACACAAAGAATGTGATCTCACACCAAAATCGTAGAAAGTCATCCAAAGTAAGCCAAGGAAAAACATATAGGGCAAGGTAACCTGGGAGGAAGAAACCTTGGGAGGAACCAGACTCCAGGGGGAAGGGGGGGGACGGACGGACGGACCATCCTCCTCTGGCTGGTCAGGCACTGAACAGTAAACTCATGTGGAACGTTTAATACCACAAGGAGATAGGTGTGCGGCTAGTCTGGGCTGGACAAACAATTAGCCTCTTTAGCCATTAACACCTTTTGTTGTTGTCACTAACCCAGTAGAGAGAGGATAGTTTATTATCACATTACAGGATAGTTCACCCAAAACATCATTTGGTTCCTTACCCTAAACGGTGTCTATGTACAAGAACAGATTTAGAATTTGCCATTTAGCAGACGCTTTTAATCCAATTACAATTACAGATTACAGGGACATTCCCCCTGGAGTAACTGAGGGCTAAGTGCCTTACTCAAGGGCACACTAGTGGTGGTGGTGTTCCCCCAGGTGGGATTTGAACTCATGACCTTCCGATTCACCAGATTAACTCACTTTCCACTAGACTAGACCACCACCTACCGCTACCCCACTACCCCAGGTGATGTAAGGAAAACAATTTGGTGGAAAGAATTACCAACAAACATCCTGTAGCATCTCTTTAAGCACATCCCTGCACTATAAAAAGCCTTAGTCCTCCAGATAGATAATCTCTGGTGAAAGTGCCGTTTAGTTTAGTCAAGGACTTTCTGGGTGGAAAACCACCCCCCGTGGTGTGGATGTACTCTGATAGGAAAGTGGATTTAGTGAGCAGATGGTTTGCTGGTCAAATCCAAGAGCAGGAGTCAGTGGCTGCGCTCGTAAATACGCTCTGGAAATCTGCCCTGAGCTCTCTGGATTCAACTGAAAGCAGTTGATTTCCGAGCGGTCAGAGAGCACCCTGGGTGCGCTCCGGCGCTCTCAGAGCGTATTTACGAACGCACCCAGTGTGTGTTGTGTGGTTCCTACCTGGTGGATAAGCTGATCAGAACACCTTCTGGCACTGCATGGATTTGAAGAAAAAAAAAAAAGGTGGACAACGTTTCCACATGATTGAAATGTGTTTAATCAACACTAATGACCTCCTTTGATTTATTTCATGTTTAATGTTCAACCAAATGTGTGGTGATTTAACACTTTCATCAAGTGGAACCGCAAAACCAATTTTTTAATGGAAATCCAACAGACTTTTTTTTTCAGTGCTTTTTCAGAGCAGACATCGAGGAAGAGAAATGGGTCGCGTCCAGCCACTAGTCTGGCCCTTTCCCCCTCGAGGACTTAGACAGACAGACAGACAGACAGACAGACAGATCGATAGACAGATAGAAAGGTACTTTATTATTGATCCCTGAGGGGAAATTCAGGCGTTACAGCAGCTCAGACCACAAACAACAACGATAAAATAAAGTAACAAATGAATAACAGACTCAAATAAATAGACAATCTAACAAAATAGAGATAAATCTAATAGACATCTGAAACCGTATATACAGTAAGATTTAACATGGGACTTGAACATGTAGATCTACAGAGGCCTGGATAGGTATACACCACTGTGCCCTCTGATAGGCTTGGTAGAATGATCGGGATCTTGCTTAGCTTATGGCTATCCTATCTGTTCAGATCTACACAAAACAGTCTATGGAGTAGGGGCTAGGGGCTGATTATAGAGCCATTCTGTACATCTAAGCTCGTGTCGTTAGCTTTGCTTTAGAGTGCGTTGTGTCTGGTAGCTTTGTAAGCTACTGTGCTAGCGAAGGGCGAGTCACTGTTGTTGCTGTTGTGTTTCTGTTGGGAGACGATGAAAGATGGAGAGATGAGATAACCAGATATGGTCCATGTCTAATCAAGTCTGTGGTGTTATTGAGGTCTGCCTTTGTTTTATTTTGATACACACACACACACACTCACACTGCTACAGGTCTTACACACGCACGCACACACACGCACACACGCACGCACGCACGCACGCACACACACACACACACACACTACTATGTACTACTGTGTACTATGCTGTGTACTAAACTGTGTACTACTGTGTACTAAACTGTGTACTATACTGTGTACTAAACTGTGTACTACTGTGTACTATGCTGTGTACTAAACTGTGTACTACTGTGTACTATGCTGTGTACTATACTGTGTACTAAACGGTGTACTACTGTGTACTACTGTGTACTATACTGTACTATACTGTACTGTGGGGTTTTTACAGGTTGGCTCAGCTCGGCTGTGTGTTTATCCTCCAAACAGAGGAAGCGTCTAAGGCGAACCAGCGTGTGTGTAGGGGCGGGGAGGGTAAATAGCGGTTGGGGACAGCGTGGCTCCTTTACCTCAGGTGTTGATGACTCAGGAGGACAGAAGAAGTACAGCCAGTACTCAAGTTGTAAAAGAAAATCAGGGGGGATGGTGGATTTGATCATATGGGGACAATTGTAGCATCCCTACAGCGTCAGTGACTTCAGTGTCAGTGACTTGGTAAAAATGTCATTGCATGTGTGCGCCCACAGTATTTTACTCAATATGCGCAAAACTAAATGTTGAAATAGCAGTAATACCACGTTCATTGATAAAATAACATAAGGGATGGAAAGGGGGGATGGCCGTTTTAGAAGGGGGATGATTTTGACTGTTTTTATTTCAGGGGGGATGCCATGCCCCCTCATCCCCCCTCAACTCGAGTGCTGAATACAGCACATAGAAGAGAACACAGTGATCTAAAGCCACCGTAGAGATACAGCATGTAGAAGACACACGGTGATCTAAAGCCAAGGGTACCGAGGGTGTCCGAACTGAAACGTTTCAATATGACACCTTGGTCCAGGGGTCTCTCGTAAACGAGGTCCAATTGGACTCGGTAAAGTAAAACGTAGAAGTGTAGAAACCTACACTCACTGGAATCACTTTGATGTCCTGATTGGATGCTTCGCAGCAGTGGTTTGGTCTGGATGTCTGACAAGATTAGGCTAGATTGAATAAAATTTAAAAAGCAGCGTTCTATAGAGTGTTAGCTGGCGGCCATTTTGTGTCTGGCAGTAGGGTGAGCTCTAATGGGGAGGCTTGGGCCGGCCCGACTATGACGTCACCGTGTTGAATAGAGACTTTAAAAGGTTACGGTCAGGTATGAGTTATGGTTAGTAGTGTTCGGGTTCGGGTTTAGATTAGGGTTTATTGCTAGGGTTCGGTTTAGGGTTAGGGTTATGTTTAGGGTCAGGGTTAGGGTTACTACTAGCCACTAACCCTCCATCTGAAAGGATTGACTAGGTGCAGGAAAGAGGTTGGTGGTTTAAACTTTAAACTGATCACATGACTAAAGCGGAGGAGGGGAGGGGGGGGGGGGGGGGGGGGGGAGGGCAGGGTTCTCTGGGACAGGAAAAGACAGGAGAGAAAGCAGCAGCATCTGCCCATCAACTTCAATCAGATTGTTCCAGGACTGTGGGTTAAAAATAGAGTGGAGGTGTTGGTTTACAAGCTGGCGGTGGTGTGGTGTGTGTTCTTGTTCCTGGGTCTGTCCCAGTTAGCGGTGGAACTAAACGTTGTGTTCTCTGGTAACTGAAGCCTCTTGTCACAACGAGAGTCCGGGGAAAGTGTCTTTGTTTGAGGTTTATTTCTAGAAACTTCCGTGCGACGGCCAACGCCTCTCTGCAGCCTCATGCTTCTAATTTCACACACACACACCACACACCACACACACTTTCACACACTTTCACACACACACACACACACACATACACATACACATACTGTATATATATACACACACACACACACACACACACACGCCCAGAGTATTTTGAGGTGTTATGTATGGTCAATCATAGATCACTGATATACTCTGTTGTAAGCACAGACACACACACACACACACACACACACACACACACATTGTTCCGTGGTACGGAGTGTTAGCGTGGCAGACGCCCGTATTACATTACATAACTATCGTTATGCAACGATGTTATCGTTGCAGTATCGGAACAGTGGCATCTCACACACACACACACACACACACACACACACACACACACGTCCCCAGAAGACATAGCTAGCTCAAATATCAATCTGACCTGAAAAACATGTATTTTAGGGAAGGTATTTCAGGGGCATTTACCAGCTGACCTCTCTGACTGGCTGAGCTAGCCACTCACCATTTACCGACTGACCTCTCACACACACACACACACACACACACACACACACACACACTGACTGGCTGAGTTAGCCGGTTAACGTTTAGCGGCTGAGCCTTCACCTCCAGCTCCAGCCAGGAGCAGGATCAACACTGACCGCAAGGCCACCCTGGAGGGGGTGGTGATGGGGTGGGGGGGGTAGGGGCGGTGAGGGGGGTGGGGGGGGTGATGGGCATAGGGCGGGGGGAT
>NC_137675.1:28389027-28575470 GCF_963989245.1 Nansenia antarctica | reverse complement strand
TGCCCGATCGAGGGCTGTGACTATGTAGCCAGACATGAAGAGGCAGCAGTGGTAGTGGCCATGCTGAACATACATGCAACAACACACACTGCAGTCCCCAGAGCGCCGAGCAACAGTAAAATGGAGAAACTCAGGCGCCCCTCTATAGCACTGGCCGGGACGGCAGAGACTTGGTCATACTTCGTAACCCGCTGGGGTGAATACAAGAGGGGCACTAAGCTGGTCGGACCCGACATCGTCACACAGCTCCTAGAGTGCTGCGAGGAGGATCTGAGGAAAGACCTCACTCGCGCTGCAGGCAGAAGCCTGGTAGACAGCGATGAGAGAGAGGTCCTCGCGGCCATGAAGGCGCTCGCCGTCCGTGCGGAAAACACCATGGTGGCTCGGGTGGCCCTATCTAACATGCGACAGGGACATGAGGAGCCCATCCGATCATTCCACGCCCGCTTGAAGGGGCAGGCAGACACTTGCAAATATGAGATGGACTGCACTAAGGCGGGGTGTGATCAAATCAATAACTTCACAGAGGAAATATTACGTGACGTGATCGCCCGCGGCATCGCGGACCAAGAAATACAGCTCGACCTGCTTGGCGAAAAGAACCAGGACATGCCATTAAAGGACATGATAGAGTATATCGAAGCCAAGGAGTCCGGGAAACGCTCAGCATCGCGCCTACTCGACCCTCAGAGCACAGACATGATCAGTAGTTCATATAGGCGAGGGAAACAGCAGGACCTTCGCACCAAAGGGGCCGCCAGGTGGGAGACACCGAAGGCCAAGCCTGACGGAGCATGCGTTTACTGCGGCGAGATGGGCCACGGAAAAACGCCCATATGGCGCACCAGATGTGACGAGTGCCCCGGCTATGGCAAAACATGCCGGAAATGTAGCCGCCAAAATCACCTTGAGAAGGTCTGCCTGGGTAGCCGGCCGGCCAAACCCCCACCTGAGAAGACAGATGTGGTGGGCGACGAGCAGGCGGCAGCCTTCGTCGAGCTGTGCACGCTCACCGTGGCCAGCGCGGATGACAAGCTACACACACTTCCCCTCGCTCACCACCTATACGACGATATGTGTGACAAGTGGATGAAGCGTACATCCAACCCGCAGCCTTACATCAACCTCTCCTTCACCGTCGAACGTGAGGATTACAGAGCACTGGGATTTGACCTCCTGAAACGCACCCGCGCAGTGACCCTGCCTGCCATGGCCGACACGGGCTGCCAGAGCTGCCTGATCGGTATCAAGGTCGCCCAACACATGGGGTTGAGTACGGAGGACCTCATTCCCGTATCCATGACCATGAGGGCGGCGAACAACGAGGGAATTCGAATTCTTGGTGCCGCGGTGGTCAGGTTCGCCGGTGACAGCAACGACGCTCGGAGGTTGGAGACACGCCAAATTGCATACGTGACGGACACTTCAGACCGCATATTCCTCTCCCGCTCAGCCTGCGTGGATCTGGGCATGATCTCGGACAGGTTCCCAACACTTGGGGAGGTGAATCTGGCGGCCTCAGAACTATGTGACTGCCCACGGCGTGCAGAGCCGCCAGCCAAATCAACCACGCTCCCCATGCCGGCGACCGAAGCTAACAGGGAAGCTCTACGCGAGCACTTACTCAAAACGTACGCCCAGAGCACATTCAATACGTGCCCCCACCAGCCCCTACCAAGGATGTCAGGCCCGCCGCTCCGTCTCATGCTTGATGAGAATGCGACACCAGTTGCCCATCACACCCCCATCCCCGTGGCCATACACTGGCAGGATGAGGTGAAGGCAGGCCTCGACCAGGACGTTCGCCTTGGCGTGTTAGAGGAGGTACCCGTCGGTACACCGGTGACGTGGTGTCACCGCATGGTGATCTGTGCCAAGAAGAATGGCAAACCACGCCGCACAGTCGACTTCCAAGCACTCAACAAGCATGCGTTCCGCGAAACCCACCACACACAGTCCCCTTTCCACCAGGCGAGACGTGTACCCAGCGGGAAACGCAAGACTGTGTTCGACGCGTGGAACGGTTATCACAGTGTCCCACTGCACGACGATGACCGCCACAAGACGACATTCATCACTCCATGGGGGCGCTACCGGTACCGTTCAGCCCCGCAAGGGTATATGGCGTCGGGAGACGGTTACTCACGAAGGTACGACGAAGTGGTTGCAGACATCGGCAGCAAGACCAAATGCGTGGATGACACACTGCTCTGGGCTGACACGATCGAGGAGAGTTACTTCCAGGCAATACAATGGCTGGATGTATGCGGCCGGAACGGAATCATCCTCAACCCGGAGAAGTTCGTCTTCGGCGCATCCATGGTGGACTTTGCAGGCTTCACGATCACCATGAACGACGTACGGCCATGCAGCCGCTATCTGGAGGCGATCCACGACTTCCCACGTCCACGCAATATCACTGACATCAGGTCATGGTTTGGACTGGTCAACCAAGTGGCCTACGCCTTCAGTATGGCTGAACGTATGCAGCCGTTCCGGAAGCTCCTGCAGAGTGGGGCACGCTTCGAATGGTCCCCGGAGTTGGAGGACATATTCTGCGAGTCGAAGGACACGATCGTCCAGGAGATCGAGCGTGGTGTCCGCATCTTTGATAAGGCCAAGCCGACGTGCCTCGCCACAGACTGGTCGAAGGAGGGCATTGGGTTCTGGTTGTTTCAGAAGCACTGCCGGTGCATGCCAGTCAGGCCCTTCTG
This sequence comes from Nansenia antarctica, assembly GCF_963989245.1. Lineage (NCBI taxonomy): Eukaryota > Metazoa > Chordata > Actinopteri > Argentiniformes > Microstomatidae > Nansenia > Nansenia antarctica. The sequence goes on along the minus strand of NC_137675.1, from coordinate 28,572,756 downwards.
CTGCACTGATGGATGGAAGATAACCCTGGTCGGCAGCAGGTTCACGCATGCAGCGGAATCCAGATACGCACCTGTAGAGGGTGAGGCCCTCGCAGTCGCAGACGCCTTGGACAAGGCGCGCTACTTTGTGCTGGGCTGCAAGGACTTGATCATAGCGGTTGACCACAAGCCGCTGCTGAAACTCCTTACAGACAGAGCACTCGACGACGTACCCAACCCCCGCCTCAGGAACCTCAAGGAGAAGACCCTGCGTTATCGCTTCCGCATCGTACATGTCCCGGGCATGAAGAACAAGGCGGCGGATGCCATGTCACGCAGGCCGGTCGGCACCTCTCGACCACCGCTCATGAACCTTCCGGACGACAGCGCTGCCGCGGTGACCTACCTCTCGCCCAGCACGCACACTGACATCCTGTCTCTCCTACGCCAAACTGAGCCGGAGGACAGTGACGACATCGAGGATGGTGACCTGGCATGGTGCGCCGCGGGGCTGGAGTCATTGCGATCAGTGACATGGGACCGCGTCAGGGATGCCACCAGCAGTGACAGCGATATGCGTACGTTGGAGGAGATGGCGGTGGACGGCTTTCCCGAGTCAAGGATCGGGATGCCTGTGACAATTCGTGGCTTCCACCAATACCGTGACCACATTACATCCACTGACGGGGTGGTCTTGTTCAAGGACAGGGTGGTCATACCGCCCTCACTCCGCGTTGAGGTACTGAGTGCCCTACACGCTGCCCACCAGGGCGTCTCGATGATGACCGCCCGCGCGGAGTCCTCTGTGTTCTGGCCAGGCATGTCAGCCGACATCAGCGCCGCTCGGAACAACTGCGAGCACTGCCACCGGATGGCGCCTTCACAACCTGGGGCACCGCCGACCCCGCCCATCCCGGCCGTTTACCCCTTCCAGGCGGTGTGCTCAGACTTTTTCATGCACAGAGGTGTACACTACCTCGTGACGGTGGACCGTTACTCGAACTGGCCGATCATCTCAAGGTCATCGGGTGGCGCTCTCGACCTGATAAGCCACTTACGTCGCGCCTTCGCGACATACGGGACACCTGAGGAGCTCTCATCAGACGGGGGGCCTGAGTTCACCTCCGCCGAGACCAGGTCTTTCCTGCGCAGATGGGGGGTCCACCATCGCCTCTCATCAGTGGCTTTCCCCCACAGCAACTGCCGTGCAGAGATAGGAGTGAAAACGATGAAACGGCTGATCACTGACAACACTGGCCCGAAGGGTGAACTCGACACTGACGCCGTGCAGAGGGCGATACTGCAGTACCGCAACACGCCTGACCCGGACACCAAGATTTCCCCAGCGATGTGTGTGTTCGGCCGCCCGATACGCGATTTCATCCCGATCGCCCCCGGAAAATACAGGCCTCATGAAACTTAGCGTGAGACACTGACAGCGAGGGAGGAGGCCCTCCGCAAACGCCATATCCGCACAGCGGGCACCTGGGCGGAGCACACTAAACGCCTTCCGCCGCTCGTAGTTGGGGATTTGGTCCGTGTACAGAACCAGACAGGACCCCACCCCAACAAATGGGACCGGACGGGCTGCGTCGTGGAGGTGCGTCAGCACGATCAATACGTGATCAAGATTGACGGCTCGGGCAGGATCACACTTCGGAACAGGAGATTCCTGCGCAAGTTCTACCCGGTTCGCAATGACCAGCTTCCGCCCCGATCGATCTATGATGATCTGGCGATCCGCATCGCCAGGCCGGCGCCTATTGGTGCGCCGCGGCTGCCTGACCCCACAAGCGGCCCTGGAATACCCGTATCGGAGCCTGGGTCCGCCCCGCCGCTGGCGCTGCCATCAGCGGGCTCTCCCCGGCGTGGGACACACCCCACATCCGCCTCGCCAGTGACACCAGCTCGAGACTCGCCAGGGTGTGCCGTCCCCCAGATGTCGCTGCCGGCCCCTGGGGCCACAGTGGTCTCTTCCCCGCCAGTCCCGGTCACGTCGCTGCCGCCGCCGCCGTCAGGCCTACGCCGGTCCACTAGGGCGACCTGCGTGCCTGCCTGGCACAGAGACTTTTCCATGGGTTGACATTGCTAGGTTATATGGCCGTTGTATTGTGTTGTGGACTTTGCTTGTTGATTCGTGTTTTGTACGGACACTTGAGTTATTCTCTTCTTATAGGCTTGTTGTTGTTTCAGCCTTTATTGTAGTCGTGTTAAAGGCTCGGGGGGAGATAGGGAATATTGCACTACGGTCATATATTTAGGTGCACGCACCGGAAACGGAATTGGATAGACTACTGTTATAATGTGTACACCTGCATTCGCCCTGCTCAGGACTTGTTTGATTATTGTCATTTTGCAGAGTTATTTCATTAAAGAAGCGAATGAACAAATGGAATATCGTTCTTATTTAATTAGTTAGTTTGATTAAGCTCATTTTGAGTAATTAATAATTAATAAGAAATTACCTTGCCCCCGCCCAGCTAGGTTTCCCCCCCTTTTTTCTCTCTTTGATTTCGTTTATTGTTTTCTTGCCATTTGCCTAAAACACATGTTGTGTGTCCAAGTAATGATGCCGTAGTTCAGTTGGCGTTTTTTTTATGTATTGTGCGCACTCGCAACAGCGGAGCAGCCGTCCGTCCGAAGTGCGAAGAAGGACAAAAAGAAGATTTGGTGACCGAGATTTAACGGGATAAATCAGACCTTCGTAGATAATTTGACAACGTAAAGTCTTAAGGTGAGTTTACACATTCACATCTCTTGTGCAACGTTTTCCATCATTATTAGCCAGCTAACATTCGTTAGCTATGAGGCTAACGATTAGCTAGCTTTGTGTTAGCCAAGCCACTACATTTAGGCTACTCCGTTCACGGGTAAGTCATATATATCATCATAACTAGCTAGGTAGTAATATATATCATCATAACTAGCTAGGTAGCTACAGTAAGTCATATATCATCATAACTAGCTAGGTAGCTACAGTAAGTCATATATATCATCATAACTAGCTAGGTAGCTACAGTAAGTCATATATCATCATAACTAGCTAGGTAGCTACAGTAAGTCATATATATCATCATAACTAGCTAGGTAGCTACAGTAAGTCATATATATCATCATAACTAGCTAGGTAGCTACAGTAAGTCATATATATCATCATAACTAGCTAGGTAGTAATATATATCATCATAACTAGCTAGGTAGCTACAGTAAGTCATATATATATCATCATAACTAGCTAGGTAGTAATATATACAGGGGTGCACATAACTTTTTGGGGCCAGTGCTCAGAGGAGCACCTAGGGATGCTGCTTGGTGCTCCCCGAGCTCACGAGTCACGACCCGTCCCACAGGATGGATAAAAAAGGGATACATGGATAACTTATATTAGCAAAACGACATTTATTCAAAAATAAGATGAACGAACAAATGATTGTGTGCAAAACAAAAGAAACAAATGAAAAATCAAATGACTGCTCTTTAAGCATGAAAGTCTGTCAGACTCCTTTAAACACAATGAAATCAACTGACATCTCTTTAAGCACTAACTGAATGTCTGTTCTTTAAATACAATGAAATCAACTGATATCTCTTTAAGCACTGCTCTGTTCTGTAAACACTGAAATCAACTTTCAACAAAAAGTTACAGCCTAAGCATTTACTTATGCTACAAGCTTAATCATCATCATCATCACTGCTCTCTTGACTGTTGTTAATACTGTCCTCAATTTCAACCATGGTAGAGGATGTTGTAGGCTATCACTTTAAATAGCTCATTATTTTGATTGTGCAACAAAGTCTTTTTTTTTTTCTTCTAATATAATTCCCAACCATATTCCCTGGGTCAGGGGTCGAGGTGCGATAATGAAGCTGTAAAACAAACGTCTGAACGTTTGAAAGCTTCAGAGAAAAGAAACGTGAAGTGCCTTGGTGTTGTTTTTCCTTTTAGCGACGAGTCGTTCGGGACTGAATTTTCACGTGTCGGCGTGATAACCGTGCGATGCGCGATACGCGGAATGAAAGTACAAGTTACGATACTTTCCGAATGTTTTCGTGAGGGGAGTCGCCGTGGTCGTCGTCGGTGGGTACATTGTGGTCATGAAAGGATATGGTATTGGTATTAACGGGCAGTCAGCAGTTAGCAGTAGGAGTTTTGAGGAAGTCAATTCCTCTCCCAGCGCTTCCAGCTGTTGGTGCGCAAGAGCGCGTTCATGCCGCTGATCCTCCGCGCAACATGCATTTTGGCGACGCATGCGCACTGGCGCACCAGTTATGTGCACCCCTGAATATATATCATCATAACTAGCTAGGTAGCTACAGTAAGTCATATATATCATCATAACTAGCTAGGTAGCTACAGTAAGTCATATATATCATCATAACTAGCTAGGTAGTAATATATATCATCATAACTAGCTAGGTAGCTACAGTAAGTCATATATAGCATCATAACTAGCTAGGTAGCTACAGTAAGTCATATATATCATCATAACTAGCTAGGTAGCTACAGTAAGTCATATATATCATCATAACTAGCTAGGTAGTAATATATATCATAACTAGCTAGGTAGCTACAGTAAAGGCCCTTGCACACCAACGCGTTTTTTACGCGCGTTTTTTACGTCCGTTAAAAAAATAAATTAGAACTCATGTTGTGTCAACCACGCTTGCACACCAATCCGTAATATTTCGTCCGTCAAAAAAAAAAACGCAACAGGTTCGATTTTCTGCGTTTTTCGCGTCCGTCAAAAGCCTTTTGACAGTAGTGTTTGACCACTCCGCCATGGTATAGACTGGGACACATCGTCAAATTACAACTGCAGGACAGTTGGATGAATGTTTACGGAAGTACATGTCTCAAGTATTATCTCGGCGGTTAGTCGAGTGAAAGAAAACAACATAGGCCTACAGATGATAATTCACACAATATAATACCACGAAAGCGTACGGCACTAAACAACAACATTCATTTGGGCAGCATCATACTCAAACTCAGGCCAGGTGCACACACTGTCACAGACTGCCAGTGCATCATACATCATTCAGCATGGTTATAGCGGTTTCTTTTTCTATTCTACTATTCTATTCTACTTCTGCTGTCTGCGTCTCCCTGGGTATTCCTAGACCAGATGGCAAACAGTAAAGAAATGCCACAATATTACAACATGTAGAGTGCATATTGCGAAAGTTCGCAACGTAAAAAAACGCAACGGACTCCGCAACGGACCGGTGTGCAAGGTCTCTGTGCGTAACGTTTTTTTTCGGATGACGGATTAAAAATACGCAGGCGTAAACGCACGCATTGGTGTGCAAAGGCCTTAAGTCATATATATCATCATAACTAGCTAGGTAGCTACAGTAAGTCATATATATCATCATAACTAGCTAGGTAGCTACAGTGGCTAGATAGTCTAATTCCATTTAGCATGTTTTTGTTGTTGTTGTTGTTGTTTTTAGTTCAGCTGTGGAGCCTGATTGCCATCGCAAACCCTTGTAGCAACAGATTAACACATTTTGTTAATTAATTTATCTGCATTATGACTATAGGATGGTGGGGGGGGGGGGGTGCTCAGCATTATACCAAACACAGTCCCAATTTGTGTGTTGATGAGAGATAATTTATTTGTTCTCTTTTACACCCTCATAGGAGTTCTGTAATGACCAGGCACAGGAAGATGGACCACCATCCACCAGGGGTCGTCCATCCCTCGGACAAGACTGAGACAGCAGGCCTAGTCTTTACACCCAGACCTCCCGCTGCTCAAAGACCACGCCTGGCCTCCACCCCTGATAAAACTCTCTCCTCTCCTCCAGAGCCTGCTGAGGGTCACAAGGGGGTCACATCTGAAGTATCCGGGGGGTGTAGTTCCGCCTCCGCCCCCACCGCCGCATTCAGCCTCAACCAAAACCACATGGTGTGTCTGCCTCTCGTCTCGAACGGTCAGCTGTTGTGGGCGCGCTCAGAGCAGACCCAGGAGCTGGAGGGCACAGAGAAGCTGGTGGAGGCCTTCAACGTGTTTCCCTACCTGACCCTGACGGAGACGGCCGTGCTCGCCCAGAGCTGCTCCCTGCACCCCGACCAGGTCCGAGTGTGGTTCATGGTCCGGAGGCTCCGCTTCGGCATCAGCTGGGACGGCAAGGAGATACGCGAGGTGCGCAGCAAACTCTGCTGCACTCCATTCCACCCCCCGATGCAATCTGCCAGGACTCCGCCCCCTCGATGATCCGGCGAATCACAGAAGCAGCGCTGATCATATGACCAGCTGCTTGGAGGAGGGTGGAGGCAACACGGAGGGCTTCTCTGAGAGAGGAAGAACGTGAGTGAATCAGTTGAATATACAGGCAGTAATTAGTAAAAAAAAAAAAAAGTTCAATGGCTTCAATGGCTGGCAACCCCGCTGGCACGTCGACTGGACACCATCGAAGCGCTTCTCTCTACAAACTTTCTACAAACTTTCTGCCTTCATCCTCTTCCAGACCTGCTCGGACCACAGTCCTCATCTCACCTCTACATAACTAGCAGGTCCTTCTGCCCAGGCCAGGAGAAGCGGTTGGTCAGTGTCTAGGTCAGTACGACTGAGATGGGAGGAGAGAAGAAGGCCAAGGCCAAGTCACCCAGGCAGAGGAGGAGCGGGGAGACAGGAGGGTCCAGTGGAGACGCACCAAAGAGCGCAAAGGCCAAGAAGGAGCGAAGCAAAGAGAAGGCGGCTGGAAAAGCCCAGAAGAAGGTCAAGGCCCTGAAGACGGCCGTCTCGGAGTCGGACGAGGACGTCAGGTTCCAGCTGGCGGTGAAACAGGAGGAAGAGGAGGACGACTTTGCTCCGGAGAAGAGGTGGGATGGCAAGTCGCAAACCAGTGCGTACGGGCCTGGGCCGGAAGAAGACCAGGACGGGGCTGCGTTCAGATCGGTTGGCCCCAGCAGGGAAAAAGGAGAAGGCATGGCAGACAGCGACCACCTCTGAGGATGAGGACAGCCAGGTGTATGACAAGCCCGGGCCTAGCTCCAGGCGGACTGGGTCAGCCCCAGTTGAATCGGCAGCGGACCCTGACTTGTTGTCCCTGTTTCAGAACTTTTTGTCTAATCAACAGAGGAGAGATGAGGACCTACGGGAGGAACTCCGCGGCCTCCAGGCATCACTCCTCCCATCACCGTCCAGAGGGGCTGGGGCAGCAGTCCCGTCGGGTCCAGCCACGTCAGCCAGCAGTAGTCCCAGATGGGCACTCCCGACTCCAGGCCCAAGAAGGTCGGGTGTTTCGTCGGTCAGCTGGGGGCAGCGTGCCAGCAGCCCAAGCGGCCAGGCTGACCTCGTCAGCGGGGATGAATTGCCGGTTTTTCAGCGGAAAGAGCCTAAAATACCATTATACCAGCAGGGGGAGGACATTGAGAATTACCTCCTGCGGTTCGAAAGAATGGCAAGGACATGGCAGTGGCCGGAGGGTGAGTGGGCGTGTCAGTTGGTCCCGTTGTTTACGGGCAAAGCCCTAGAGGCCTACACCGCCATGGACGAGGACATGTCCAATGTCTACGCGGATCTGAGGGAGGCACTGTTGCTGAAATTTGACATTTCATCCGAGACCCACCGCCAACGTTTCCGGGCGGCAACGACACCACCAGGGGAATCACCGACAGAGACGTATCACCGCCTGAGAGGACTCTACCGACGCTGGATTCGGCCTGAGAAGCAGACGAAGGACCAGATCGGGGAGACAATCATCTTGGAGCAGCTTCTGCGGGTTCTACCACTGGACACGCAAACCTGGGTTCGAGAGCACGAGCCACAGGATGGACTCGCCGCTGCGAGATTGGCCCTGCAGTACCTCAATGCTCGAAGGGGAGCAACGCCACGACCTGTGCTCGCGCCAAAGACTGCCAGAGACCCAAGGGATGGGGAAGGTAACTTTGGGGGGGTGAACTTTGGGAAGGGGGAGGTGAGGGAGCAGTCAGCCAGTAGGGGTGGGGTTGGACTGGTCTGTTTTTATTATCAGCAGTCAGGGCATAAAGCAGCTGTGTGTCCGTTAAGAAAGCCCAAACTGTCAGGATTGTGTTGTGTCCCTAGAGCAACAGACCACGAGAAGGAGGGGATGGGTGACAACACCGGGTTGCTTACAGTACATGTTAACGGGACACCCCTCGTGGCCATGTTAGATACTGGTAGCTCACTGTCACTGATAAGAAAGGTCAATGTGCCTGCTCATTGTGTTAACCATGGTCACCAGACCCTGATTGAGTGTTTCCACGGTGATCGGAAGCACTATCCCACCACTGCCACCAGTATGTTCCAAGGGGGCGGGGCTTAGAGTTTAAGAGGGGCCCCAGAGTAAACCCTAGGCAGTCGGAGGTTGGGAGAGCCAGGATGCTGTGGTGTCTGTATGCTTTGTCTTTGTCTACACGGGCCAAATAAATACACCTTGCATGAAAAATGCTGCGACTTTGCCATCATTTTGCCATCATTTTGCCCCCCCCCCCCCCCTTACACGCACAAAGTCACCATATCCTCTGCTCACCTGACGGTTTTCTTGGGCCCAAGGCATTTGAAGTTTGCACTGACTGAATACCAGCCCCTGAAGGTGGCCTTCACGCTCAGAGAACCAAAGAGGTCCTTGGGGTTCAGTCTGTACAGGTCAAAGGTCACACGTGCGATGTCTTTTCCTGTCCGGGGCTTGATCTGATCTTGGGGTTTGGAGTAAGCCTTTCCCTGAGGGTTTGGATGAGAGAAACAAGGCTTTAGTTTAGATGGTAAGGCAGAGAATTCCATGTCGAGATCCTTATGGATCACACACACACTTCTTTCTTTATTCTTTTTCTTTATTTATCCAGGGAAAACTGAGACCAAGGTGTCTTTTGCTCCCTGTCTACACTATTAGTATGATTACAAAGCTACATTAAATATATATGAAATATACAACACAATAAAATACAAAACATTAATCGTAAAACTCGTTAACACAGCGTGAGCTTAGAATTATAAGGTTCTATCTCCGTTTAGGGCAGTTCAGAGATATTGAGCGTCAAAGTTTTTACAATCCATTATGTTTTGTGAGATGGAACCTTTGTATTTCATGAATTACTAACTCAAAAATGTCAACATTTAAAAAAATAACACCACACATGCATTAATAAACACCTAATGGATCAGATTATGTACAAAACTCAATTTTGACAAAAATGGAGATAGAACCTTATAATTCTAACGTCACGACAGGCTAATGTACATGCACACTGAGATGCACAGATTAGGGATGAGACTACATTAGCAAAATACTCTAATATTGATACAGTATCGGGCCACAGACAACCTACAGCAGGGGGTCTCCATGTCTGGCAAGGCTCCAGGGCCATGAGGACAGTGTTGTCAGGCAGGGACATGAAGAAGTCCTCAGAGTCCACCTCAGTCCCGTCCTCCTCACACACCAGGGACAGACACATGGTGGACAGGGACAGCAGCAGAGCCTCGCACACCTGGACAGACAGAAAGCCAAGGGATATTTTCAGGAAACAGTCCAACTAAGTGAGTATGAAGTCAAATCTGTATTATGTGTTTGGTTTTTTCTCCTCAATATCTCTTCATTTGTTGCATATTTTCATAATCATTGTGTTTTGCATCAAATCTCTCTCTCTCTCTCTCTCTCTCTCTCTCTCTCTCTCTCTCTCTCTCTCTCTCTCTCTCTCTCTCTCTCTCTCTCTCTCTCTCTCTCTCTCTCTCTCTCTCTCTCTCTCTCTCTCTCTCTCTCTCTCTCTCTCTCTCTCTCTCTCTCTCTCTCTCTCTCTCTCTCTCTCTCTCTCTCTCTCTCTATTCCTCTCTATTCCTCTCTCTCACCCTGTCTCTCAGCTCCTCCAGAGTGCCGGCTGTGACGCCCTTCCTGGTCTCCCTGTCTTGGGTGACCACTCTGAACGGCCGTTGGGGAGCTTTGTGATTGGCTGGCACGCACACACACACACACACATCTCTACACTACTTCTGCTGTCTCTGGTATTAACGCACATCAGCACATCAGCAAGCTGCTTGTGAAAAAGACTCAGAAGATCAGAATATAATCAGAATGCACTGGAAAATGGAGATGTTGTGTAAAATGGAGATGTTGTGTAATATGGAGATGTTGTGCGGCTTTTATAAAAAACAAAACAACACTGTCACTGCTGCCACTACTCACAGATTTCATTTTTCATAGTTTATTTATTTATTATTTCTAGTGGGGTGGGGGAGGCCAGGGGAGGGTGAGGCCAGGGGAGGGGGGAGGCCAGTGGAGGGGGGAGGTGTGGGAGGCCAGGGGAGGGGGGAGGCCAGTGGAGGGGTGAGGCGTGGGAGGGGGGAGGCCAGGGGAGGGGTGTGCAGAGAGTGCAGTTATGACGGTCCAGATGTACCTCGATTAGTTAGTTTGATTAAGCTCATTTTGAGTAATTAATAATTAATAAGAAATTACCTTGCCCCCGCCCAGCTAGGTTTCCCCCCCTGTTTTCTCTCTTTGATTTTGTTTATTGTTTTCTTGCCATTTGCCTAAAACACATGTTGTGTGTCCAAGTAATGATGCCGTAGTTCAGTTGGCGGTTTTTTGATGTATTGTGCGCGCTCGCAACAGCGGAGCAGCCGTCCGTCCGAAGTGCGAAGAAGGACAAAAAGAAGATTTGGTGACCGAGATTTAACGGGATAAATCAGACCTTCGTAGATAATTTGACAACGTAAAGTCTTAAGGTGAGTTTACACATTCACATCTCTTGTGCAACGTTTTCCACCATTATTAGCCAGCTAACATTCGTTAGCTATGAGGCTAACGATTAGCTAGCTTTGTGTTAGCCAAGCCACTACATTTAGGCTACTCCGTTCACGGGTAAGTCATATACTGTATATCATCATAACTAGCTAGGTAGTAATATATATCATCATAACTAGCTAGGTAGCTACAGTAAGTCATATATCATCATAACTAGCTAGGTAGCTACAGTGAGTAATATATATCATCATAACTAGCTAGGTAGCTACAGTAAGTCATATATATCATCATAACTAGCTAGGTAGTAATATATATCATCATAACTAGCTAGGTAGCTACAGTAAGTCATATATATATCATCATAACTAGCTAGGTAGCTACAGTAAGTCATATATATCATCATAACTAGCTAGGTAGCTACAGTGGCTAGATAGTCTAATTCCATTTAGCATGTTGTTGTTGTTGTTGTTGTTGTTTTTAGTTCAGCTGTGGAGCCATTGCCATCGCAAACCCTTGCAGCAACAGATTAACACATTTTGTTAATTAATTTATCTGCATTATGACTATAGGATGGTGGGGGGGGGGGGTGCTCAGCATTATACCAAACACAGTCCCAATTTGTGTGTTGATGAGAGATAATTTATTTGTTCTCTTTTACACCCTCATAGGAGTTCTGTAATGACCAGGCACAGGAAGATGGACCACCATCCACCAGGGGTCGTCCATCCCTCGGACAGCAGGCCTAGTCTTTACACCCAGACCTCCCGCTGCTCAAAGACCACGCCTGGCCTCCACCCCAGATAAAACTCTCTCCTCTCCTCCAGAGCCTGCTGAGGGTCACAAGGGGGTCACATCTGAAGTATCCGGGGGGTGTAGTTCCGCCTCCGCCCCCACCGCCGCATTCAGCCTCAACCAAAACCACATGGTGTGTCTGCTTCTCGTCTCGAACGGTCAGCTGTTGTGGGCGCGCTCAGAGCAGACCCAGGAGCTGGAGGGCACAGAGAAGCTGGTGGAGGCCTTCAACGTGTTTCCCTACCTGACCCTGACGGAGACGGCCGTGCTCGCCCAGAGCTGCTCCCTGCACCCCGACCAGGTCCGAGTGTGGTTCATGGTCCGGAGGCTCCGCTTCGGCATCAGCTGGGACGGCAAGGAGATACGCGAGGTGCGCAGCAAACTCTGCTGCACTCCATTCCACCCCCCGACGCAATCGGCGGAGGGGGGGAAGGGAAAGGAGGCAAAAAGGGAGGAGGTGGCGAAGGAAAAGATGCTGGAGGGGCGAGTTGTCCTCAGGAGGGAGGATGTCAACAACAACAACAAGCACAAACTGTCACCTGTCTCCACCCAGGTTAGCCGCCTGTCGTCCGGGGCTTCACCTGTTCTTCGGAAGCCCACTTCCACTGTTGCTTCTCTCAAACAGCACAGACACAACAACAAACCAGGGCCCCAGAAGAAGAAAAAGCCCCAGAGCACAAGTCCGTCCAAGCCAGGCCCCCGGCCGAGGAAGAGTACAGCTCAGCAGGCCATCCTGAGGCAGGCCTTCCTCACCTGCCAGTGGCTCACCAAGGAGGACTGCACACTTTTGCAGGCGCAGACGGGTCTCACCCGCCATTACATAACCCAGTGGTTCAGCGACACGCGCTACCACGTCAAGCAAGGCCTCGAGAGATGGATAAGGGAGGAGGATCGCTGTAAGATTATAGCTGAGGTCAAAGAGAGGCAACAGAGGAAGTCACAATAAAAATCTTCATTCACTGTTCATTCATTGTTTTAATCTTCATTCACTTTATTGCCTCCAGACTCACATGTTCTTTCTCTTTTCTTTATGAATAAACAGTTTTTTCCTTGTTCTGCAACTATTTCTCCTCATTTATATTTTGTGAGCTGCATCATTGTCAACAGATGAACTACACAGATGAAATCATGTATATAAGAGAGTAGGAGATGAATGTAATTAAAAAATGCCATCTTTGTCCATCACACATTATATCATCACTGTGTTTAACATGGTACAATTGATAGAAAAAGAGGATTATATACAGTACATCAAACATATTTGTATTGTAATTTGTACAACCAACTTTTCTACATTTTACATTATACACCAGCAGCATAATGTGTTAAGCTTATCATACTCATTGTACATATTATACTCATAGTATTCAAAATATTACTCGAACAGAAGGTTGCCACGATTGGCACAAGTACATGTTGTGATCAGCTCCACATCTTATCTTCTATTCTCATTAGACCTGATGAGTGATTAGCCAATCACAGAGGGTTAGGGTTAGACACTCCCCTAATTCCAGTACTCAATCCGCTTGTTAAGTCTGACGTCACACGTGACGTTTAGGAACTTCCGGGGCCAAACCAGAAATTCTCCGCACCAGAATAACAGTTGTACTAGCGATAACTTACCATTACACTATTATTATACTAGCATATTATCTATAACTAGCTAACAATTACAAAGTTAATCAACAATGGCTGAACCTGTGAACCTTTTCACGATCACGTCTTTCTTTAGTGAGGCACCATTGAGAGTTAAAAAGGGTCTACATTCGTTCAATTCCAACAAAGTGGTTAGTGTCACGGTTTTCTCAGGGGGTATTATCAAGGGTAGTGTCCAGGCATCCATGAAAAAAAAGATTTACGAGGTTGAGGTGAGTTAAGTTAGCGGTAAGTTAGCTAGTTGAGATGATATGCCATGTTCTGTCTGAGGTGAGTTAAGTTAGCAGTAAGTTAGCTAGTTGAGATGATATGCCATGTTCTGTCTGAGGTGAGTTAAGTTAGCAGTAAGTTAGCTAGTTGAGATGATATGCCATGTTCTGTCTGAGGTGAGTTAAGTTAGCAGTAAGTTAGCTAGTTGAGATGATATGCCATGTTCTGTCTGAGGTGAGTTAAGTTAGCAGTAAGTTATTTATGTAAGGGTGGTTAGGGATAAAATTGTTTTCAATGCAGGTGCACGTTGAGGGTCAGTCTGTCAGGTACAGCACCTGCGAGTGCCCAATCTGCAGAGACAAGTGCCACCATATGGCTGCTTTGTTGATTTGGGTGGAGAAAAATGTGTCCCGTACCGACGTGGAATGCGTGTGGAAGAGGGCAAAGACACCGAAAACGAATGAAATTGCAGCCAAGAGAGTGTCTGAGATGACTTCATCCACAACACAAGGTTAGTAATTAATTAGCAAGTGGTGCTTATGTTGTTACTAAAGCAATACAACACATATTCTCAATTAGTATTACTCATTTCATACTATTATTTCAGCTGGAATCAAAAGACCGGTCACCCAGGAGGACAAGGAATGGGCACTGGCATCCCTGTCCAAACTTGGCCGTTTTACTGGGATGGGGTGGATTTTGAGTCCAGAAATGCCTCAGGTACGACTTATGTCTTTTGTACTTTGATATGCTTTCCATGTTACCAGAAACATCCCAATTACACAATTGAAAGGCGCTATAGAAATTAAAGTTATTATTACACTGAAACCTCATTGACTTACAAGGAAATCATTCTTATTTGTACAAATCTGACACTGTGCTTAACTTTGAATCTAGACTCTCCCTATCAAGACCTTTGATGGGCTTGTGACCAGCCCAGGTTATGCGCAAGCTGAGCACAAGGCTCTTTATGTGCTGTCATCACTTGCAGTTACTGAGGAAGAAAAGCAGCAGATTGAGATAGCCACAGTTGGACAAGCAAAGAATGTGTTATGGTAAGAAATTGCATTAATAAGAACAAAACAAGAAACAAGCCAAATCAATTACTATTAAATGAAACTGCTCAACTTTGCAGACACTTATAGAATTTGTAGCAACTGCTAGCTGCAACAGGTCAGATTGTTTTACATGTAACTGTAATCTTCATAACAGGTCAGCATATCGCAAGAAACTAGTGTTGCACGATATACCGGTACCAACGATATACCGCGGTGCCAAAATGTCACGGTGCCTACTATACCATGAGCTTTATACAACGGTACTACCGTGGAATACTATACTACCGTGTTGAACACGGTACCAGCGGGGCAATGTGTTACCTCTATTACCAAATTCACTGGTTCTGCTAATGAGGACAAGACTGGCTCGCGACACCGTTGTGTTTGTTTGCTCGCGCACATCTCCGCAGTTTGACGTTACTGACGTTATCTGGATGTCTGTCTGGGCGCGAGCCAGTCTTCTCAGTATCGTCATGGCAGAAGCGTTCCCTACCCATAGCGTCGCACCATCAACGCCAACATTACTAAAGAAAACTAACTCAAAAAGTTTTATCTGGAACTATTTTGGTTTTAAACCAGATCGCAGATCTGGTAAGAGAGGTTTTAACCTCAATGTGACTTCCTGGTAAAATAAAGGTTAAAAAAAAAAATATATATATAAAAATCGCGAAGGTAAAGCAATAGATGATGGCCGTCCGTTCTGCAGGAGATGCAATCATGCCATACAGGCAAAAGGAGGCAACACGTCAAACTTAATAAAGCACCTACAATGTCGTCATCCAGACCTTGCACTGGAATACAAGCAAGCTAATGAGGTTAGTATGGCTTTATTTGTTATAATTATCTGTGTTCTTGCAATTAGCTAATATTACAAAAATGAATGAATAAACTTCTTAGCTAAAGTGTGCGGCAGCACTGCTGCTGTTGCTGGCTAACCAGCCGGTGCTAGCCAGCCTGGCTAGCTAATGAAGTAACGTAACGTAGGCTATACATGGCTGATTCTGTTATGTTAGATGTGCGTTTTAAATATTTTATATGAGCATAATATGCATTTCCCATCCTTCTCATTTCAGAAACAAGCAGCCACCCCAGCTAAAGAAAGGCAGCCCTCATGCTCCCAAACCCTACCAGAACTGTTTCAGCAGCAAAAACAATATGAGAAAACTTCAAAGGAAGCCAAAACACTGAATCGAGCAGTGGCAGAGTTCATTTGCTTGGACCGAATTCCAATATACACAGTGGAGAAATCTGGCTTTAGGGGATTGGTTAAAAAATTCAATGGCAGATATGAGCTTCCTGGGAGGAACTTCTTTATGTATACAGAAATACCCAGGCTGTATGCAGAAACCAGAGAGGCAGTTAGAGTAGAGCTGTCAGGTCCTAACAAATACTTCTCCTGTACGACAGATCTGTGGACCAGCAGGGCCATGGAAGCCTACATGGCTGTTACAGTGCAGATGATTACAGAGAGCTGGGAGATGGATGCGTGGTGCTTGGGGTGTTCTGAGCTGAACAGTGACCACACCGCCGAAAGCCTACGGGAGGCCCTGGATGAGAAGATGGAGGAGTGGAGTTTGAACATGAGCAGGATGTCAGGTATCACCACCGACAATGCATCAAACAACACAAAGGCCTTTTCGCAAGACTACACCTGGATACCATGTTTTGGACATAATCTAGATTTGGCCACCAATAAAGCACTGGCCATTGACAGGATTTCATCCAGCCTGTCCAGACTACGAAAAACAATTTCCGCCTTCTCAAGGTCATCAAAGCTGTCCAGGCTGCTGGCTGAAAAGCAGACAGACTTGGATCTACCTAAGCACAAGCTGCTTCATGATGAACCAACACGGTGGAGCTCCGGGTACGACATGGTAGAGAGGTTCCTGGAGCAGCAGCAAGCTGTGAGTGGTGTCCTGGCCAGCGACAGGAAGAAGGGGCATCTGATGCCAAAGGACAGTGACATCACTACCCTTGAAACTGTGAAGGAGGTGCTTGGTCCACTACGACGGTTCACGGATGCCCTCAGTGGAGAGCAACATCCCACACTCTCTGCAGTTCAGGTGGTCATGTGGGAGATATCGTCTTGCCTTGCCCCATCTGAAGCCGATAGCAACCTCGCCTGTGAAATGAAGGAGAAAGTTTCAGCGGATCTGAAGAAGCGATATGCAGACCGAGATTTACAGATTACCCTCAACTGTGCCACATTCCTCGATCCTCGTTTTAAACACACCTTTGTGACAATGGAACCCGAGGTGAAAGAAAGCCTCACGAAGCAAGCGCAGCAGCAGGACTCCGGACATCACACTGAGCCTGAGGTGAGGCAACCCGTATGCTCACCAGAGAAGCGGTTCAAAACTGACATGCGAGGGCTTCTTTCCAGTATCAAAACAAAGAAGAAGGGAGAAAGCAGCAGTGACCTCAGAGCTGAGGAGAGATTGACCAATACACAGAAGCTACAAAAAGAGCTGGAAATATACAACAAAATAGAGGAGATTGGTGCAGAAGAAAACCCACTTGAGTGGTGGAAGCTAAATGCAGGAACTCTGCCACTCCTCTCACAATGTGCAAGAAAGTACTTGTGCATTTCAGCATCGAGCTGTGCCTCCGAACGAGTGTTTAGCACCTCAGGAATTATCTGCAGTGTTAGATTGGCTCAAGACAGGGTGGACATGCTTGTTTTCCTAGCCCAAAACCTGCCTAAAAGTAAGGAGAAACTTCAGTAGGACTTGAGTGAATTGTATTGTAGGTGTAGGAGGACTGCTGTTGCTGAACCACACTTCTGCCCTGCTTAGTGACAATCTTTGGAATATGACCACTGAGTTTTCTTAAGTTGAGTTAAGTCTTGAGCTACAGTTTGGAAGTAGCCCTCTATATTTTTGATATGCCAGTGTTTGCTTTTACTTTTCAAGTTCGTGAAAAAGACCCCACAGACGGACAGACATACAGACACAGAAAGACAGACAGACAGACAGACAGACAGACAGACACACACACACACACACACACCTACTTTGCTATACTCTTGCAAAAGGCCAGTTGGTCTGTTTGATGTTTCAAACTACTTATTAATAGATTACCATATTGAAAGACACAAATTCGTTTTAATAAACGCCTGAAACATCAAATTTGCCAAGATGTTAGGATTATCTCGAGATGATCGAGCAGCTACCCATGGACTTCCGCGACAGGTTTACGGAAATGAGTGAGATGGACTTGCAAGTGCAGAATGCCATGGACCAGCTGGAGCAGCGGTACAGGATTGTGTCTCTGTTTTAGAAGACTGAACAGTGAAGGAGAGACGACGAGTGGAGGAGAGACAAGAAAGGGGACTGATTAGGAAGAGTGAAGAAGAGAGGAGAGAGGATTGACAAGAGCAGAAGAGTAGGCCTATTGGAAGGAAAGAAGACAGGCTGAAAAGATGGCTCTTTCAAAGAAGAGGAAGTGTCATTTCACTGATAAACTACAAGCAGAATTTCCATTTATTTATTCTTGTAGACCTGGCCAGGCTACAACAAATGTTTATGTATTTGTATAATAGCCTATGGAAGTGTGCCTTTATTACTTTCTCAAACTAGTAATAATGTCATTAATCTTAATCTGATTGTACTTGTTGTACGGCGACCTTGAGTGTCTTGAAAGGCGCCTTATAAAATAAATGTATTATTAATAGATTACCATATTGAAAGACACAAATTCGTTTTAATAAACGCCTGAAACATCAAATTTGCCAAGATGTTAGGATTATCTCGAGATGATCGAGCAGCTACCCATGGACTTCCGCGACAGGTTTACGGAAATGAGTGAGATGGACTTGCAAGTGCAGAATGCCATGGACCAGCTGGAGCAGCGGGACAGGATTGTGTCTCTGTTTTAGAAGACTGAACAGTGAAGGAGAGACGACGAGTGGAGGAGAGACAAGAAAGAGGACTGATTAGGAAGAGTGAAGAGAGGAGAGAGGATTGACAAGAGCAGAAGAGTAGGCCTATTGGAAGGAAAGAAGAGGAAAGAAGACAGGCTGAAAAGATGGCTCTTTCAAAGAAGAGGAAGTGTCATTTCACTGATAAACTACAAGCAGAATTTCCATGTATTCATTCTTGTAGACCTGGCCAGGCTGAGACCATGGTGCTCTGCTCCCTTTGTAAATCTTCCTTTTCAATAGGCAGTGGTGGGAGGTTTGCTGTGGTGGAGCACCAACCAGGGCTGGACTGGCCACCTGGCATACCGGGCATTTGCCCGGTGGGCCGCGGTAGTTTTGGGCCGAGCCGACCGGCAAAAAAAAAAAAAAGTGTATTTTATTTTTTATTTTTTAACCAGCCGGCCCGGCCGAAAGCTACCATCGAACGGCCCATAAATCGAAAGCTACCATTGAACGGCCCATAAATCAGGGACAGCGGCCCATTGGTCAATTTTCGATACAGGCACTGGGCTGGCCCAATCAACAGAGAGAAGGGGGGGGGGGTCAGGGGTCACGCACGCACGCAGCACCAGACCTCCGTCTCAGTTTCGCGGTAGTTTTGGGCCGAGCCGGCCGGCAAAATAAATTTAGTTAGCCTGGATAGTTACTAGATAGATACTGAGAGAGATGGAGCGCAAAAGCACACTAAAACGGAAGGGAGGCTGGGAAAAACTTAGGGAGAAAAACTAAAAGAAACTCTTGGCATATCATACATTGAAACACAATCATAGTTACCGCTCCCTCGACTGCACTGCTCAACTGACAAGGAAGCTTTATGAGCCGAAGTTTACCTGTGCCAGGACAAAAGGTGATGCTATTGTTCAGAATGTTTTTGCACCTTGGGCAACCACTATGGTAACACAGGACCTAGATAGAGTTGAATTTGTGTCCATTTCAACTGATGCTTCAAATCATGGACATGTTAAGCTGATGCCAGTACTAGTCAGGTACTGCAAAATATATGATGGGAGCCTGTCAGTAGAAACAAAGCTACTTGATTTTGTTGAGCTTAAGGGGGAAACAGCAGAGCAACTGGCAGCTGAGATCCTTGTTGTCATAGAGAAATACACTGACTCTTCAGAACAAAGTGGTGGCATTCTCTGCAGATAATACAAACACAAACTTTGGGGGCCTGAATAGGGCAGGGAGGGTCAATGTCCACACCAAAGTAAAAGATTCTCTGCAGCGGGAGGTGATTGGCTTGGGTTGTCCTGCCCACATCATCCATAATGCAACCAGAACAGCTTTGGTTGGCTCGTCAACCTGAACAGTTCTAAGAATTACTTTTAATACCACTTACAGTAATGTTGAGAGGCACATTCCAGTTGTTACACTTGAGTATTCTTGCTTGAATGTGTATACATTGGTCAAAATAAGGTCAAAATAAATGAAACCGCAATTGTCCCCGTTTCTGTATTTCATCATGATAAAATGTATACATTTTTCCTAAAAAGTTGGAAATGTCCCCAGATTGCATCTGAGAAATCTGGTCACCTTACCTTAGGTGGATACAAGATAATTAAATAACATGCATACAGGCCTACTTGGGGATGATAGTCAATTGTCTACAGTGGGCCTGTTCATGTTCTTCACTGTATGGATATTGCAATCATTGGACTTATCGGGAATGTTACCCTTATAAAGTAGTAGAGGCACAAATATGTAAATTTCTAGCCTGCAAACTGCGACACTTCAAATGAATGTGCAATAACACTATGTGCAATATGACAACCCTAGTCGTCTATCTGTACAGTATAGTATAGTGGATAGTGTACATAGCCTTTATTTATGTAAACCAGCTCCTTCCCTTGTGTTTTTTTTCGTTTTTTTTTCTTTCCTAGCACCAGGGGAGCTGTCATGCCAAAACCTGCCGCTGCCAAAAGCTGCCGGCCTAACGCGTGCCAGCTGGCGACTGTGACGCGTCAGTCTAGTGTTTTTGATTAGCGAAAAGCTGTAATTTGCCTCTACAAGTGTTAATATGTCATTTTATGAAGTTTTAATATGTTTTCAGGCGAGAAAGTAACCATATATATTCACAAAATGTATCCTAATATGTCATTTTATGAAGTTTTAATATGTTTTCAGGCGAGAAAGTAACCATATATATTCACAAAATGTATCCGGTTTATCAAAATAACCCGTTTATATAAAGAAAGAAACGGAGGTCTGATCAGCAGATCATTTCTCATAAAGTTGCAAACGCAACTTGAGCCCTGGACTAAGCATCCTAAAACAATGCACAGCAATTCAACTAAATAAAAAAAATGCGCGTTTCGTTCAAGATCCATTAGAGTAGGACATGTACAGTTATGATAAGTACAGTCATATGTAACTTAGTAGTTGATATTGTAATAAAACGTGCCAATGTCAGACGATTGAGAAAACAGAATAAACTTTATATATAAATACACAACACATCAGGGGGATAACGTTTGCAAAAGAACTGTACAGGTTACAATCAGGTATATAATAATAGTTAGGGAGTAACATATCATTCACAAATTCAACAATAATAGAACCAATATACGTATGTTACACAGTCAACTGTTAAGTGGGACAATGACAAGCTGGTCTGTGTCCAGAGGGGAGAGAAGAAGAACAAAGGATGGAAGCATTGGATTGAAGGAGGAGAATTATACTTGGTGAGCTCTTGTCCTCATACATGCATTTCTTTTTTACTACAGTAAACATTGTATCCAAGAAAAGAAAAAAAATCAAAGTAAACATTGTCAACAAGAATGAAGCCCTGCATTTTTATAACTTTATATTTGTTTCTCTCTTAGGCAAGTCTAAAGGTTGTGGTGGTGGTATCTGATATATCAATCAATCAATCAATCAATCAATAATCGTTTAGAACGTGTCAGGACCAGGTGGTGACTGTGACGTCATTCTAGTGCGCTGTGTTTAATCCTCCGCACTTTACTCCACCATTTTGCTCTGCTGCCGCACGACGAAACACCTGCTACACGACACACCTGCTACTACAGAGAACTACTAGAGAACTACTACAGATAACCCTATCATTTCCTTTTATATGTTACTCTTATATTGTGCTTGTATTGTAAATTGTTTTATTTTAGATTGTGATTTATTTCGAACTAGCTAACTTGTGCGCACACGCGCACACACACACACACACAGGGCATTGATAGCTAGCTTTCCAACCATTTATATATATATATACACAATTATTATACATATCAGATAATAGATATGGCATCCTATACTAGCCACAGTGACATTTTCTTATATCTGTCCAAAGCCCAGTTCCAGGAGGATATGTCTGCAGAGAAGAAGCGTGCTCTCCGGAGAGCAGCTGAGAATTACATGCTTGGGTAAGATTTGTTAAATTAACCCATAAAGCAATAAAGTAGTGTACTACTGTAAAAAAACAACAACAACAAAAAACATTATTTAACAAGTCCTGGTCTCTTTTCTCTAATCCTTTTGATGTTGTCGATCGTCTCATGTATTATAGGCCCAAGAAGGGACAGCCACAAAGGAGGGTCATCATGTCAGACGAGGAAAAGGAGGAAGTGCTGACCGAGGTCCATGCCGGTCACTTCGGAGTGAAGCGCATGATTAACAAGATTAATCAGCGCTTCTTCTGGTTTGGCATTGTGAAGGATGTGAAAGACTGGGCAAGCAAATCTATTATTTCTTTAGTTAGTTTTTATGTTTTACAAACAGTAGCAAGATTGTATTTTACACACAGATAATATTCATTCATTCACATTTCATTTCAACTTGCACTTTACTGATTGTTTCAAGGTCCGTACCTGCGTGGCTTGCCAGAGGTTTGAGAAGGTGAAGACTGAAGCCCCTGAGCTGAAGAGCATCAAGCCTGTTTCACCGTGGTACATGATTGGTGAGTTCTACACTTTTATATCCCAATTAATTTTTTGGGTTTTGACTTGTTTCCCACCATGCTTTCTTTCAGTATGCTCTTTAAGTGTGAATGTTTTACTTCCGCTTGTCCAATGTTAGAGTATGCCAACACATTTTTCTTGCTAGGTGTGGACCTCATCGGACCATTCAAGGCCTCATCCAAGAATAGCAATCGCTACTGCCTCACAGCGACAGATTTCTTCACCAAGTGGGTGGAGGCCATTCCTATCCAGGTGTGTTATATCTGTGTTTAGTGTTGTTTTCTCAAATATAATGATCATGACCATGCTTTTTAAAATACTTGAATGTATTGTACTTGAACAGTTCATCACCATGTATCCCAATTTTCATCTTAAAATTAACATTATAAGTATTAATATAATAGTACCATATCCTGTGTGTATACACTGCTAGGACAAGACGGCAGTGGCAACATCCCAGGCCCTGATAGACATCTTCCACACCCATGGTGCACCGGAGGTCATCCTGACTGACCAGGGCAAAGAGTTCTGCAACAAGGTCATGTACTTGCTAAAACATATGATCTTGTAACAGTTATGGACATACTTGTATGGACAAAACTAATGACTTCTGTCTTACTTTCTTTTTTAGGTCAACCAGATTTTGTTTGAGAAGTGGGGGATGAAGCACCGGATTACCTCTGCCTACCATCCCCAGACCAACGGACTGGACGAGCGGACCAATCAAACACTCAAGAGGGCTATCGGGAAATCTCTGGATGGGCACCAGGAACGGTGGGAGGACAACCTTAAGTTAATCCTTTCGCACATAACACCAGCGTCCAGGCCTCCACCAAGTACTCGCCCTACCGCCTGATGTACGGTCGGGAGCCACGGCTGTCCTCTGAGGTATGTCAACTCTTGATATTATTGTTCTTATAATATATAATTTGTTTTGCAAATTGATTCTCAATATAAACAAAAAATAAAACACTAACTCTATGCAAATGTATGTATTGCGTATCTCTATTTGCCTCTCATTTCAGATCACAGGCGACCGTCCTTTTGTGGAGGTGGACGAGATTGATGAAGACACCGCTGCAGACTATCTCCACGCCAGGGCTGAGAAGGATGAGGAGGTCTTTGACAAGGTGAAAGATATTACACAACTATATACTGAACAACCACCTGAGTGATGCTAAGTAACTGCTAAAGCAATAACAATGCCTCAGCAATATACAGAGCTATACTGCACAACAGAGAATTACAATCTCTGCTGCTTCGCTTTTTCTTCAACGATCAAGGTGCGACTCAACGTGGAGAAGGCCCAGGAGAAACAGCGGGAAAGCTACCGGAAGAGGATCAAGAAGGGAACCAAGCGGTTTGAGATCCTCCCGGGCATGGAGGTCCTGAAGAAGAATGAGAGGAAACGTGGGAGACCTGGTGGCACAATGGACCCAGACTGGCCAACTACGTACCGGTAAATGTTAGACTTTTAAGAATATTCAGAATGAGAGGGTGATGTGTGATGTCCAATTTTGCCATTATTAATACATATTTTCTTCAGGGTGACTGAGGTTGGGGACAACAATTTGGTGCAGTTGGAGACCTTGGATGGCCAACAACTGGGAACCAAAACCCCCTATGCCTCAGTGAAGCCTCTGCGGACGAGTAAGTGTAACATACAGTTCACATTTTAAAGTTAATGTAATGTGAAACTGTATTTTTTTTACCACAAGATGTCATTCTAAAATTGTTTTGTTGATTGACTTAAGGATTCCGAGCCTGCCCGCCCACTCAGAAAGCTGTGTCCCATCCACCGGAGCCAGTGTGTTCTGATGACCCTGAACCGCTAAACTCTGAGCCGGAGTGGGACTCACTTCAGGTAAACTTAAAAATCCTAGCTTCATTCATTTTAAATAATCAAAATTCCAATGGCTGAGTACTGTAACATGACAGTCCCTTTAACCCAACATCATTATGTTTTTTAGGCACCATCTCAGCTGCTAGATGTCATCATCACAGATGCTCAGCTGGGGCGGGCCTGTCCAGCTTTACGTAGCAGGTTGGAGGTGCTTAGGCCTTTCGTTCTGACTCCCAATTGTTGGCTGAATGATCTCTCCATTGACAATGCTCAGGCTCTTTTACAGGCTCAACATCCCCATGTAGGAGGCCTCTACGCCACAACGTCCCTCTCCCTCCTCTCCTCCGTGCCTGCATCAACCCAGGGGTTTGTTCAGATTTTAAATGTTTGTTCAAATCACTGGGTTACGGTAAGTAACATCAACTGCGAGGTAGGTACTGTTAACGTTTATGACTCCTCTGGTCACGGGTCGACCGAGGAGTTCATTTCTCAAATAACAGGTCTCCTCTCTTTTTCAGGTCCCAAGGTCCTTCTGCAGTGGCCTGATGTCCAGCAGCAGAGAGGCAGCTCAGACTGTGGGCTGTTTGCTATTGCGAACAGTCTCACATGCTGCAGAGGTGAGGACCCAGCAAGCAAGGAATTTGATCAGTCTGCTATGCGTAAGCACCTCTTTTCCTGCTTTCAGGATGGGCACCTGACACCATTCCGCAGCTCCATACGGTGTCCACGCACGGCCCAGTCAGTGTACACTATGGACGTTAGTGTGCACTGCATCTGCAGGAGGACCATCCGACCAGAGCTTCAGGTATCCTGCAGGAGGTGTTTCAAGTTTTTCCATTCGTCTTGTGTGTCAATTAATATTATGTTTCCTAATGAATTTGTTTGTACTGCTTGTAAAGTTGTTTTTTAAGTATTTTCCAGATTGTACACAGATAGCCCTGCTACATGGTTGACTGGGGTTTCTGACAAGCCTGCCACACACTCCCAACAGTCCAAACCCACACACCTCTACCCCCAAAAAGAAACAGCTACTTCAGTCAAGTCAGTCAAGGTGTTTTGATGTAGGTTTTTCCTGGAGTACCTCAGGGGGCAGTTCCCGAACCCGTGTTTTTCCAAAGTGCTCCATTGAAAACCCCTTAATGCATGGATGTTCTCCTTTCGTTGGAAAGTGCTTGGTCAGCTGAAAATGGCTGACTGACTGCCATACAAAAAACACCTGCCAGATTCAGTAGTTTACGATTACAATTATTTCCATCGGGTCTCAAATCAACTGATGTGTTGACATTTTAATGGCGTGTATTAATGGCATGTCACCTTTGCTTACATGCTAACTCTGTTACATCTACTGTACCTCTGATGAAACTGAAGTCGTGACAGCATGTTTTAATCACTTATGAATGGAGGGTTTTTCTAAATGTTTTGCTGTGGTTGTCAGTGTTCATTGTTGTAGTGGTGGTTTCAGTTTGAAACTGTGAACGAAACATTGAGTTAAGAATCCAAGTGCAAGTTCTTATTTTTCAACAACAAACCCAACTGTGGCAACATCCCAGGCCCTGATAGACATCTTCCACACCCATGGTGCGCCGGAGGTCATCCTGACTGACCAGGGCAAAGAGTTCTGCAACAAGGTCATGTACTTGCTAAAACATATGATCTTGTAACAGTTATGGACATACTTGTATGGACAAAACTAATGACTTCTGTCTTACTTTCTTTTTTAGGTCAACCAGATTTTGTTTGAGAAGTGGGGGATGAAGCACCGGATTACCTCTGCCTACCATCCCCAGACCAACGGACTGGACGAGCGGACCAATCAAACACTCAAGAGGGCTATCGGGAAATCTCTGGATGGGCACCAGGAGCGGTGGGAGGACAACCTTAAGTTAATCCTTTTCGCACATAACACCAGCGTCCAGGCCTCCACCAAGTACTCGCCCTACCGCCTGATGTACGGTCGGGAGCCACGGCTGTCCTCTGAGGTATGTCAACTCTTGATATTATTGTTCTTATAATATATAATTTGTTTTGCAAATTGATTCTCAATATAAACAAAAAATAAAACACTAACTCTATGCAAATGTATGTATTGCGTATCTCTATTTGCCTCTCATTTCAGATCACAGGCGACCGTCCTTTTGTGGAGGTGGACGAGATTGATGAAGACACCGCTGCAGACTATCTCCACGCCAGGGCTGAGAAGGATGAGGAGGTCTTTGACGAGGTGAAAGATATTACACAACTATATACTGAACAACCACCTGAGTGATGCTAAGTAACTGCTAAAGCAATAACAATGCCTCAGCAATATACAGAGCTATACTGCACAACAGAGAATTACAATCTCTGCTGCTTCGCTTTTTCTTCAACGATCAAGGTGCGACTCAACGTGGAGAAGGCCCAGGAGAAACAGCGGGAAAGCTACCGGAAGAGGATCAAGAAGGGAACCAAGCGGTTTGAGATCCTCCCGGGCATGGAGGTCCTGAAGAAGAATGAGAGGAAACGTGGGAGACCTGGTGGCACAATGGACCCAGACTGGCCAACTACGTACCGGTAAATGTTAGACTTTTAAGAATATTCAGAATGAGAGGGTGATGTGTGATGTCCAATTTTGCCATTATTAATACATATTTTCTTCAGGGTGACTGAGGTTGGGGACAACAATTTGGTGCAGTTGGAGACCTTGGATGGCCAACAACTGGGAACCAAAACCCCCTATGCCTCAGTGAAGCCTCTGCGGACGAGTAAGTGTAACATACAGTTCACATTTTAAAGTTAATGTAATGTGAAACTGTATTTTTTTTACCACAAGATGTCATTCTAAAATTGTTTTGTTGATTGACTTAAGGATTCCGAGCCTGCCCGCCCACTCAGAAAGCTGTGTCCCATCCACCGGAGCCAGTGTGTTCTGATGACCCTGAACCGCTAAACTCTGAGCCGGAGTGGGACTCACTTCAGGTAAACTTAAAAATCCTAGCTTCATTCATTTTAAATAATCAAAATTCCAATGGCTGAGTACTGTAACATGACAGTCCCTTTAACCCAACATCATTATGTTTTTTAGGCACCATCTCAGCTGCTAGATGTCATCATCACAGATGCTCAGCTGGGGCGGGCCTGTCCAGCTTTACGTAGCAGGTTGGAGGTGCTTAGGCCTTTCGTTCTGACTCCCAATTGTTGGCTGAATGATCTCTCCATTGACAATGCTCAGGCTCTTTTACAGGCTCAACATCCCCATGTAGGAGGCCTCTACGCCACAACGTCCCTCTCCCTCCTCTCCTCCGTGCCTGCATCAACCCAGGGGTTTGTTCAGATTTGACTGATTGACTGAAAATGTTCATTGTGTGAAGCGCATTGAGTTGCATCTTGTAAGAAATGCGCTATACAAATAAAATTTGATTTGATTTGATAGAACACAAACATTTCAAAATTTCACATGCTGCGTTACACCTCTAAATCTCAATGAATTTTCCCAAAACATTGCAAAAGTCATTTGTATGTGCACTAGAGCAAAATGCAACAATGAACAAGTTGATATTTTGACATTATTTTTTTTGCATTGCATTTTGATGCACCCTAGTACAGGACATGGACGAATACGATATGTGCAGTGTGCACGTATCCTTTGTGTGCACTCCTTCATAATAGCCTACGCGAGAGGCAATATTTCTTATGTCGGTGGAAATGGTATCCATTTCAAAGTGTTTCTCCTCTTTCACCCTTCTGCCAGCGGAGTCGCAGTTGCTCATTTCTGTCTGATGATGCATCGGTAACGTTAGCTACCTTAGCTAGCTAGTACCTGGTGGTAACATTAGCTACCTTAGTTAGCTAGCACTTGGTGGTAAAGTTAGCTACCTTAGCTAGCTAGCACCTGGTGGTAACATTAGCTACCGTAGCTAGCTAGCACCTGGTGGTAACGTTAGCTACCATAGCTGGCTAGCACCTGGTGGTAACGTTAGCTACCTTAGCTAGCTAGCACCTGGTGGTAACGTTAGCTACCTTAGCTAGCTAGCACCTGGTGGTAACATTAGCTACCTTAGTTAGCAAGCACCTGGTGGTAACATTAGCTACCTTAGCTAGCTAGCACCTGGTGGTAACGTTAGTGTAAGAGTCTCTAGGCACAGAGGGAGGTCGACACAAAGGAACAGCTGTACAAACGTGTTTGTTAACGTACAGCACGGCTCAGCACCGTCACTGACGGGCTAACACACACACACTGCACCGTCACTGACGGGCTAACACACACACTGCACCGTCACTGACGGGCTAACACACACACACTGCACCGTCACTGACGGGCTGAGCGAGACGTTCAAAATAATCAAGAGCAGCGCGCGGCCGTCACTGCCGCTCAAACTTTCCATACAGTGTGTGTGTGTGTGTTGTGGTCGCTCGTATCTGTTGACTGTTTAGCTCTAGCCACCCGCACAGTTGTTGTCAGCTCCAGTGAGAAGCGAGCAAAGGTTTTTGAATGACGACAGATGCCGTGTGTACGTCTTATATAGGCGGAGGGTCCCGTCCCTCGTGATACAAGCGTCGCCTGGGCGATGAGGTCACGCAGGGGGCGTTCCCAAACGAATACTATGAAAGAGAACTGAATGCACTACAACTAGAAATCAGACAGTAACTCATTTTTTTTTCTACAATGCTGAATGCTGCTGTTTAAATTGTTTTAACTTGAAACCAGTTGGTCACCGAGTAGTGAGTAACAGTGAGTACTGTTTTTGTTGCTTGAATAAAGGCTGGCAGTCTTTAATAGCCAAATGTTGTGGACTATACTGGGGAAGTATTTGTTATTATTCAGGAGTAAAACAATAAATAAAAATATCGGATTGATATCGGTATCGCAGATACCTGAAGCCCAGGTATCGGTAGTGAAAAAATGGGATCGGAACATCCCTACCTAATTTCATCCAATACAGGCCTTTCAATATCTTATTGATAATCACAACCTAGAGAAACAAGATTTCTACAGGTATTTACAACTGAGGCATACTACTTCTATAAGAATATAAAGAATAATGAGGTTTCTGAAATGAGTCTCGTCAACATTTTTATTGATGCGTATAAGGGCAACACCCACAAGAAACTGGTGTCAAGAATTATACAGAAGAGTATACAGTCCACCAAGAATCACTCCACCTTATATGTTAGGGATAAGTGGGAGAAGGAAGCAAACATAGTCCTAACTGAGGAAGAATGGTTGAAAAATGTAAAATACAATCCACCACCTCTAGCTCTGGACAATGGAGAGAATTTTCATGGAAGAACATTATTAGGTTTTTTATTACCCCACGAAGAAAATACTTACAGAATGGTACACCGGGAACTGGTAATTGCTGGAGAGAGTGCAACAATTCAATGGCTCATTTCTATCAAATTTTTTGGGAATGCAGGGGTGCTGGCCCAAAAAGGTGACAAAATTATTTTCACTGAAAACGACGGAAATTATCATTGCACGGCGCCCAGGCACCTTCCTATGATGCATGCTATAATTTTTCTATACAAGCTCTGTTCAAGGGACACATATAAAGCCTGTCAGTGTTATTCAGACCTATGAAGCAGCGGTAACAATAATGAAAACGCATCTATTAGAATTAGAAGAAAGATGTATTTATTTTGTAAATATAATTTGTTTGTTTTTGTTTTGTTTTTTTGTTTTGTCACTTAAAACATTTATTCCCACATACATGAAACCACACATCAATCCCAAAAAAGAAAAGTCGCTTTGGATAAAGGCATCTGTTAAATGCCCAAAAATGTAAATGTATCATGAGACTTGTTAACCAAGGGCAGTGTGGAGAGTGGGAATGTAACGATGGACATATGTGCTGAGAGAACATTCCACAACAAACAGTATCAAAACTAAACTTCAAAATGGGAATTTCTTAACAAGGTTCCCATACGTAGGGACGTCTACAGCTCCATGAGGGCTTTTATTTCATTAATGCGTGACGCCTTCTTGTCGGTGGGGTTCTTGGAGCCGAAAGCCTTGTCCACCAGATCCTGCTTCTGCCTCTGAATCTTCACCATGTTCTCCTCCACAGAGTCCTTCACGATGAACTTGGTGATGAAGACGTCTCTCTTCTGGCCCAGGCGGTGACAGCGATCCACACACTGGTCCTCTGCTGCAGGGTTCCACGCTGGATCCATGAGGAAAACACGGGAGGCGGCTGTCAGGTTGAGTCCCACCCCGCCAGCTTTGAGTGACAGCAGCATGATCGTGGGGCCGTCAGGAGCGGGGCTCTGGAACTCCTGGATGACCTGGGGCCGCCTCTTCTTTTTTTTCTTCTTTTTTTTTTTTTTCAAAGATTCAAACATTTTTACAATATAATTGAACACATTTTTTCTTGTTTCCCCGCCCCCTTGTATCCACCCCCCCCCCCCCCCACCCACCATTGTGCGGCAACGCCCAACGACAACACAACAAAAATATAATAATAATAATAAGACAAAACACACATGCCTACATACACACACACACACACAATAATACATTAATTAGGGATGCGCTATGATATTAACAGCAATTCACATCACTGTGCATCCCTACAAGAAACACTGTCCATCAAACAATAGTACCTGAAGCTGCCCTTCTTGCCATAAAATCTATATGTGGTTGCCATATTTTTACAAAGTCCTGACTCTTATGTCTTATATTATAGTATATTTTATCTAATGGAATGTAGCTAGAGATTTCATTTAACCAATGTGATATTGTAGGAGAGTAATCGGATTTCCAATGGATTGCAATACACTTTTTTGCAGCAATCAAAGCAAGATCAATATATATATTTTTAAATTCATTCCAAGGATCCATATTGATTGTGCCTAAAAGACACAAGCGAGATGATTTTGCAATGTGAATATTTAAACATAATGCTATCGTGTCAATTACAAAGTTCCAAAATGTTAACAACAAATTACATGACCAAAACATATGGTAAAAGTCCCCTTTCTGTTTTTTGCATAATAATAATTTCATTATTCATTTTATAAAGTTTTGCAGGTGTATAATAAGTTCTATGCAAAATTTTAAAAAGAAGGAGTTTGTGCCTCATATTGTAAGAACATTTATGAACTTTAAGACAAAAGAAAGACCAGTCCTCTTTACTTATATCCATGTCTAAATCCTTTTCCCATTTACACCTCGTAGCATCTGTACTTGTAGACAAGCATTCAAGCAGAGATAAATAAACTTGAGAAATACATTTAGAACTTTGAACCTCCTTATTGATAAGGCCTTCTATTTTGGAGGGCTTGAGTTCTTCAAGAGTGCCTTGAGTTGTCTGTATCATATGGCAGATTTGGAAAAAATCGAAATAAATGTGTGGAAGATAAATTATATTTTGACTTTAACTGAAGGAAAGAAACAAATGTACCACTGTCGTAAAGATGTGTTATTTCCCTTATCCCCTTGTCGTACCAAGACTTGAAGGTGTCATCATTAAAACAAGATGTAAAATTGGGGTTTCTCCAGATAGGAGTATAGGGCGAAAGGTGTTCCTTGTGACCCATACGTTTATGGGAGTTCTTCCATATTAGTAAACTGTTAATAATAATAGGATTATTTGTGATTTTTTTAACCTGTTGTAAACCAATATAAGGCAGGTATCTCAGTTCATATGGAAGAATGTCATAAGATTCCAGTCTTGACCATGCGCTAGATGAGCTAGAGAACCACTGCCTAATCTGGGTAAATTGGGCAGCCAGAAAGTAAATGTTAAGGTTCGGTAGGTTTAAGCCACCATCATTATATGGAAGTTGTAAAACTTGTTGGCTAATCCTTGGTGACTTACTCTCCCAAATGAAAGAGGAGAAGATGCTCTGTAAATATATTTTGAACATTTATTTTTTAACAAATAAAACCAATTCTGATGAAGTCCATCCCACCAAGCACATCACTTGTGCTTTTTTGCCTTCTTTGCCTGTACCAGCACTTCCAGTGCTTTTTTTTCTTTTTTGAGCAGCCATGTGCCTCACTGTGGCTTGCCTGTCATCCTCCACTGCAGTCTTCCTGCTTTGTGCAGCACTGGTTGTTGGCTGGCAACCAAACTCTTCCTGCCTCCCTTTTGTCTTCAACAGGGCCTATTGTCTGCGAGCCTTGTCTTTTGAGCCTGCAGTGTGGATGTTCCTGCATAGGACCTTGTCTACCTTTGAGAACTTGACATCCTCTCTCCTGAACATCTGTATTGCTGTCTGACCCCTGGACCTGAGGGCATACTTGGTTGTCTGGATTGGTTGTCCCTAAAGGTGTCCATGCTCATTCTGGTGCTTTTGCAGTCAATAATATCTCCCATGGCACTGAACGATGACTCCACCATTGGTCCATGGAAAATGGAGAGCGCTGCTCGAACCACATGGTTGAGGCCTGGGTACCTTCCAGTGTCAATGACATTTGCCCACCAGTTAACCATGTTGTCCCCATCAGTGTACAGGGGAAGGGTGGAATTTGTGCTGAATTTGACAA
This sequence comes from Nansenia antarctica, assembly GCF_963989245.1. Taxonomy (NCBI): domain Eukaryota; kingdom Metazoa; phylum Chordata; class Actinopteri; order Argentiniformes; family Microstomatidae; genus Nansenia; species Nansenia antarctica. The sequence goes on along the minus strand of NC_137675.1, from coordinate 28,540,217 downwards.
CTTCCAGTGGCATGTCAAATTGGGGTGTGGCACCAAGTGGCTCATCATCCCTGCCAGCCACTTCAGGAGGATGCCCGTCTCTGAGTGTCCCCTCACCAATGGGTCCAAGGCAGACAGTGACTGCAGGGTCCTGCTGTCCAGTGGCAGCTTTTTCTGCATATAGGCTGCTGTCGACATGTATGCAGTCTTCGCTGTTTCGAGAAACTGCAGCACACTCTGTAAAACATTAAAACGATTGCAATTAAATCATTTTAGCTGGAGAAATTTATAAATGTTTGATTTGCCGTTTTTAATACATTTACTAACCTGATTACGTGGATTTCCTGCCTTCAGTTTCTCCGCCACCTGTCCGACATACAGCTCACAGAGAGGCAGCATTTTGGCCTTGAAATCCAACTCCATGATATTCTTTGGGGTGGTATGCGGATTCTCAGCCTTGATAAAGCACCCCATGAAGGTTTTCACAACTTCAAGCTGCTTGTCATGCAGCTTGTGGACAAGGGTTTGGCTGCCCTGTGAATAATGGCATTATTATAAAATGCTACAACAATTCTATTACCATACACAGACATGCAGTTGAGGGTCTGTTTATATCACAATCTAACTGATGAGAGAATACAAGGATAGGCCTATTTAGTTTATCTATCAGAGATTGATAATTCACTAATTCATTAGTGTGAAAACACACACCTGGAACACCGTAACATACTCCTTCATGATGGGAAGGACGCCGAGGTAAATGCTCAGCTGGAGGTCTGTGTTGCGACTCTCAAACCAGAGCTTCTTCCACACCCTTTCTTTCCTGTCCTTCCCAACTTGCGTCATTCCTGGAAGAGAGAGATTAAATACAATATGTATTTTGGGCTACATACAGTATACAAGAGGATTAATCACATAAGATTGTTGGCGGCTGAGGCCCCCCTTTACAATATTAGATTAATTTAAAGAATTTTTGGGGGGGTCCTGGTGGAAAAATTGTATCCTGGCCTTTGCCCGCTCACCAACACTGTGGTCCTTGTATATCTCCACTATATCACTGTGGATCTTGTATATCTCCAATTTTGCCGGCATTGTGGATGTGGTGGCAGGAATCTCCATCAACATCTAGGAGGTTCTGACAGTACTTGGACCTTATCCTGGTCTCCAGCCCGGACTTACTCCCTCGCATGACGTTGCAGGAGTCCATCATCATGCTAACCATGTTAGTAAATGGAATTGTGTGTTCCTTGAAAAAGGTCACTAGGGCCTTTTCCAGATGTTCAGCAGTGCCCTTTAGTACTTCAATGGAGCCAAGGTGCTCGACGACCACATGCTTCAGCTCCTGATTAAAGTAACCAACAAGGATTGACAGCACCTTCTTATTGGAGCTTGATGTGCTCTTATCCAGGTTGATGGAGAAAGGGCTTGACTGAATGCTCTCAAACGTCCTCTCTGAGAAGGTGTACATTGATTGCAGCTTGGCAAGAGCTTGTAGTAGATCTCAAACTTCTCCCGCGGGTCCTGGGGCGCATGCCCAAAGACGAACCAGTGCAGCTTGGCACTGATGCTCCACGCCTCTGAGTGTAGCTTGTCAAACACCACGGGCGTCTTGATGGTCAGTGACAGCTGATACATGGGCATCTTGATGGTCAGTGACAGCTGATACATGGGCATCTTGATGGTCAGTGACAGCTGATACATGGGCATCTTGGTGCTGCGGCCACAGTCGGGGATGAGCCGGTGCTTGGGGTGCAGCTTGCCAGGCCCCACCCGGGAGTCAAAGTCCAGCAGGGCCTTGTTGAGCTGTGCCACCTTTCGTCCTCCTGGGCGAGGGAGAACAGGTCCACCTGGTCGCCTTTGGACTCCAGCATGGCCTCCAGCTCTTCCTTGCCTTTACAGATCATAATAAATAAATAAAAAAGCGTCTGCTGAATGTCAGAAATGTAAATATAAATCTCAGATCAAATCTGAATTGGGTATCAGAGTATTCTAATGGGCATCAGGGGCCTCATTTATAAAGCTTGCAAAAAAACAAGGCAAGGCAAGGCAAGTTTATTTGTATAGCACATTTCATACAACAGGGGCAATTCAAAGTGCTTTACATGCATTATTTAAAAATACAGCAAGAGGAGCATAAGAAAATTAAAATTACAATGAATAAAAGCAAATATAAGAAGTAAATAGATAAAACATTTAAAAAGACAATAGTTAATGGAAAAAATACATTGATAGAAGTGTTTGTGTTTAATCATAACTGGTGCAAAACATGAAGGTTTTTAGCTTAGATTTAAATATTTTAAGGGTTTGGGCCTGTTTGATTTCTTCAGGGAGTTTGTTCCAGGAGCATGCAGCAGCGTGACTGAAAGCTGCTGCACCGTGTTTTGTTTTTACTCTTGGAATTATTAGCTGATTTGTCTCAGCTGACCTTAGGGACCTTGCGGGAATATAGGGTGGGAGGAGATCTGATATGTATTTTGGTCCAAGACCATTTTGTGATTTGTATGTAATTAGGAGGATTTTGAATTCAATTCTCTGAGAGACTGGTAGCCAGTGCAGGGATCTCAGGATTGGTGTAATGTGTTCAAATTTCTTTGTTTTTGTTAGGACCCTAGCAGCGGCGTTTTGGATGAGCTGCAATTTACGAACAGCTCCTTTAGATAGGCCTGTTTAGTAGATGTAGCCCAGCTACTAACGTGAGCTATGAGCATTTCAATAAATAAGTCCATTTAATAAATAAGCATCATTTCATGGTTATGTACACGGTTATTAACATTGTTATAAGTTTATAATGTGTACTTGTTTACAAACTCTAATGTGAGTTCGCTCATTGGTTATATGTCATTCATTCATTTCTTTATTTCATTGGTCCATCGGGAAGAGCTAGCCAATGAAATGTATGCTGAGAGAGAGGGGGCGGGACTTTGTACTAATAGCGTTAGGTTGCGTGTCAGAATGTTTGAGGACCTCGTCGAGGAAGTAAGACTTGTGTATGCTGTGTGTATTAACAATTCGGGAATCAACGAACAGTTATTCTTTTGGATGTTGGTGCACATGGAAGCTACCAGAGAATTGGAAGTCGAGAGACCAAGCCAAAGGAAAGCTCTCCGTTGGACAACGGAGACCGTTTCCAATCGCCTGGGGTAACTCGAGACCGTCCATTGAATCTTCGCGTCAGTGTCCTTCAATCATTCTCCTGCGCTCGTGGGAGAGCGCTGGACCTCATCCCCCCTCATCTCTGCCTCTTTTTACACCATCTTTCAAACCCCTCGTTTACCTACGAGTTCCCCACGAGGTTACGTGAGTACTGAACCACGCACGAGCTTTTGTTTGGACTCGTGTGGACGAGTGAAGTGGCCATAACAGTTTCAAGGCCCCCGCTCACAAGCACCGTCAGCTGCAACGGTAACACTAGTTAATGGACTGAGTTACAGAGTGCGTGTGTGTGTGTGAGTGTGGGCCCACCTTTTTATTTTACTGAATGATATATTGTACAATTGTGAATCCTTTGAGTTGACGTTGAGTTTATTGGAAACATTACATTTATTTCCTTGAAAGGAATTGGAATAGGCTTTGAGCCTATATTTTGTTATGTGATATTGTGATATTGTCTGTTGACATTGTATTGTGAATATTGTCTATTGACTTTGTATAACATTATAATTGACTACCAACACTTTAAATTTAGCATTTAGTAAATAAATATATACCCTTTGGTATTTGTATTTAAAGCCACTGTGTTGTGTCATAAACAGGTAATAGGCAATTCATATTCAGATGATTAAAGCATAAATACATTAAAAGGATTAAAAAGGAAGTCCTATTTAAAATACTTCCACATAGTTAATGGAGGCACTGATCGTCATCATTTGAATAGTTTATTATTACAGGTAATACCGCCACTTATTTAAAATAGAACTCAGGCCCCGCCCATATGGCAGGGGTTACATTGGAGGCTCCGCTGAGATCACGTGGTTTCCAAACAAACTAAATAGTAAACTCAGTCAAATACAAAAGTTTCAACTCAAGTTTAGAACAACAACCATAAGTAAAGTAAAACACTATGTTTGTAACCAAGTTAAAGAACTGGTGTAGAGGAGAGGCAGTAGATGAGAAGAACGCGCTTATGATTGTTGTCCCAGGCAACACAGAAATAGCAAAAATAGAAGAAGTTCTACAGACTATAAAGTGATTGGGACGTGTGCGTGTGAGAGGTAGGATGGTAAGTGAGACATCAGATGACCTCCTGGTGCTCTGTGAGTGCCGAGGAACAGTAACTGATCCAGCTGTTCCCCCGGAAATACCTCCAGCAGAGGGAGAAAAAGCATGGCCAATCTATATTGTGCCGGAAGTTCAAGTAGAAACTGAGGAGTTCACCACCAAGCTACATGCTTTGCTTCAAGCGGAGGGCAAGTCAATGGGAGATGTAAAGGCTCTATTCACCGACCCAGAGGCAGCCCCCTCCTCCGTAGAGTCCATCCTACGTGCAGTTGGTGACCTGCTAGACAAAACCGTGAAGCCCTCATCAGAAAGTGGAGGATACCGACGTCTGCGCACCTTCTCAGGTACTGTGCCTACCCCAGCCGGGGAAGAAACATTCGACCATTGGATGGAGCAGGCTTACCTGATGGTGGAGGAGAGTGACTGTGCATCCAAAGAGAAACGGAGAAGGATTATGGAAAGCTTAAAGGGGCAGGCATATGAAGTAGTGAAGGCTGTGCGCTCATCCGACACCGACATAACCCCCGGAAAGTGCTTGGAAGCTCTGGAAAGTGCATTTGGACTGGCGGAATCTGGAGATGATCTCTACTTCGCGTTCCGACTGCAGCGCCAACAATCTGGAGAAAAACTGTCTGATTTCTTTAGAAGACTGGAGCGCTCTCTCTCCAAAGTTGTACAACGAGGCGGCCTACCGGCCAATAACATGGATCGAGCTCGAGTGGAGCAATTGCTTAAAGGAGCAGTAGATGCTGACCTGATGTTGATCCAGCTGCGACTGAGAGAACGGAAGGATAACCCGCCCACGTTCCTTGACCTACTGCGAGAGATCCGCACAGAAGAGGAATATGAAGCCTCCAGAGCTAAACTAAATCCAGCTACGGTGCGCTCAGTCAACGCCCAACCACAAGCTGAAAACAAACTGTCAGAGATCCATAGCCTAAGATCAGAGATTAAGGAAATGAAATCAATGTTCGCGACACTGGCTACAAACCCAAACCAAATCCCAGAAGGAAGGGGTAAGAAACCAGCCCAGGTCACAGAGACTAGACATGATCCTGAAGTTTTCGCTCTGAGGAAGCAAGTGCAACATCTGACACAGAAAATGAACTCAAAAAAGTTCCATGCAACGGCAACCCAATCAACGGTGATGGCCGTCGGCAGCACTCCTACGGTACCAAACACCCCAACCAGAGCATACGTTCCAAACACCCCAACCAGACCAGCAGCTGACTCAAAGGAGTACATATGCTATCGTTGTGGAGAGAATGGACATGTTGCAGGAAGGTGCCGAAACCCTGAGAATCAAAGCAAAGTAATCCAGAAGCTGATTGGTGCTCTCAAAACTGTCAGAGGTAACAACCCAGAGTCAGCCCATCCTGCTGATAAAGCTAATGTTAACGTTGACAGCAAGAAGAGTGCAGTAGGCAACGTTAAGACACCAGACCTGCCAGAAGGCTTAATAGGGCCCCCATCCATGGAGCCGTTAAAGGTCAATGGACACATGTGTGACGCACTGTTAGACAGTGGCTCACGTGTAAGCATAATTTTTGAGTTCTGGTATAAGCGTTACCTGTCCGATGTACCCATCAACCCTGTGAGCAGATTAGACATTTGGGGATTGAGTGACTCTAGTTATCCGTATCTAGGCTATGTAGTGGTAGATATGGAGTTTCCCAAGAAAGTAGCCGGAACTCCCACCACCATGTCCGTCCTAGCTTTAATTTGTCCAGATCCAGCAGGCCCTGACCAGACTCCTGTGATCCTTGGCACCAATGCCAAAGCCAGCCTTCCCAAACGTCTTGCTCAGCTATGTGAAAATAAAACCGGAGTGTTCATGGCTCGAACCCTGGGCATTCAGAGCCCCTGCCCAGAGTCCACAGACGTTGTTCAGGAAGGAAAGGAGGATGAAGTTGGATGTGTGAGGTGGCAGGGTCCCGGCTCGTTGGCACTAGCTGCTGGACGCAGCTCTCAGGCTACTTGTAAAGTGGAGACAAAGCAGCCACTGCCCGATGAGATCCTGATGGTGGAATCCTCCTCCATGAGCCCTCTCCCTGCAGGGGTGCTCCTACAGTCCATGGTGATTCCAAGTCATGCGGTTGATGTGAACCGGTTCACAGTGCTTATCCAGAATGAGTCCCTCAAGGATGCAACCATACCTGTCGGAACCATCCTAGGCCGCCTGTGCCGCACCGATGTAGTCACAGCGGTGTCAAAACAACCGTCAGCCTCAGAGGACTTTGACACAAGTCTGATCGATTTCGGAGACTCACCTGTTCCTGAAGAGTGGAAAGCACGACTCCGACAAAAGCTGTCTGAGAGAGGTGACGCATTCTCCCTACACGAACTGGATGTGGGACTGGCAAAAGGAGTGGAGCATCGCATCCGCATGTCAGACCAGAGACCCTTCCGTGAACGATCCAGGCGCATCGCACCTGCAGACATCGATGACGTGAGACAACATATCCAGAAGCTATTGGCTGGGGGCATCATCAAAGAATCCAGAAGCCCATATGCTTCACCAATAGTCGTTGTCAGAAAGAAAAATGGAGCGATCCGGATGTGTATCGACTACCGTACACTGAACAGCCGAACTGTCCCTGACCAGTACACCACGCCCCGGATCGACGAGGCTCTGGATTCTCTGTCTGGCAGCAAATGGTTCTCTGTCCTAGACTTGAGGAGTGGCTACTACCAATTAGCTATGAACGAAGAGGACAAGGAAAAAACTGCGTTCATCTGTCCTCTCGGATTCTATGAGTTTGAAAGAATGCCCCAAGGCATCACAGGAGCGCCTGCAACCTTCCAAAGGTTGATGGAGAAAGCAGTCGGAGACATGAACCTCCTCCAAGTACTGGTCTATCTCGACGACCTGATCGTTTTTGGCAAGTCATTGGAAGAACACGAGGAGAGACTACTGAAAGTCCTCGACCGACTCCGAGAAGTTGGCCTCAAGATCTCGATCGACAAATGCCACTTCTGTCAGACAAAGGTCAAATATGTCGGCCACATCGTCTCGGCTGATGGTGTTGCTGCCGATCCGGGAAAGATCGAGGCTGTCACCGCCTGGCCTAGGCCCACCAACCTGAAGACATTGCAGTCGTTCCTGGGTTTCTGTGGATATTATCGTAGATTCATCCACAACTACTCACCCATTGTCCGTCCCCTTACGGAGTTAACGAAGGGGTACGCCCCCACCCAGCGTGGGAAAAGACCTGGAAAGGGAAAAAGTGAGGTGTACCTGGATGAGCGAGAACCCTTCGGAGAGAGATGGGACCAGTCGTGCACTGAGGCCTTTGAGAAAATCAAACACTGCCTCACCAACGCCCCAGTCCTGGCGTTCGCAGACCCCAGCAAACCTTACACCCTGCATGTGGATGCTAGTCTGGCCGGCCTCGGCGCAGTGCTCTATCAGAACTACCCAGAAGGCCTGAGGCCAGTGGCATTCGCCAGCCGAAAGTTGAGCTCTTCAGAACGGAACTACCCCATCCACCAGCTAGAGTTCTTGTCACTGAAGTGGGCCCTCGTCGAAAAGTTCCACGACTATCTATATGGAGCCCGTTTCACGGTACGTACAGACAACAATCCTCTGACGTATGTCCTTACCACTGCAAAGCTCAACGCAACTGGACATCGTTGGCTGTCAGACTTGTCAGTGTACAACTTTGACATCATCTACAGACCTGGCCGGAATAACATCGATGCAGACCTACTGTCAAGGCTGGAGCCCAGAGAAGAGGATTCCGACTGGAAGAGTATACCCCAGTCTGGTGTCAAGTCCATCTGCCAGCAGGTCGGTGTCCTGGGATCCTCCCAAGCCTCACCAAGGTTTGCGGAACAACTTGGAGCGTCCCCTGAGTGTGTGCCCGACGTATACGCTTTCCCCACAAGCGTGCACATGAACACTCTTGGACAGCTGTCCAGACAAGAGCTCATCGTGGCTCAGGGCCAAGATCCTGTGATTGGAGCGACGATTCATGCAGTGAAGCATGGTGATTGGCTTAAGGATGTAGTGCCTTCTCCTGACATCCAGTCCATGAAGAAGGAAATGGGAAAGTTCGTCATGAAGGATGGGCTGCTGTACCGCTTGAGCCAAAGCCATTCAGGAGAGAACATCCAGCAGCTTGTGCTACCAGCTGAGTTCAGGCCAGTGGTTTTGAAGTCCATGCATGATGACTTAGGTCATTTGGGAGCAGAAAGGACGACTGACATGATAAGAAGCCGTTTCTACTGGCCAAAGATGGCTGCCAACGTCGAGCAGTATGTGAAGAACTGCGGAGAGTGCATTCTAAGGAAAAGGCCAAGCCACAAAGCTGCCCCGTTACACCAAATAGTCAGTGCTGGGCCACTGGACCTTGTCTGTATCGATTTCCTGTCCATGGAGCCGGATTCAAAAGGAATCAGCAATGTGTTAGTCATAACGGACCACTTTACGAGATATGCACAGGCCTTCCCGACCAAAAACCAAAAGGCCCTCACAGTCGCCAAGATATTAGTGGAGAAGTATTTTGTGCATTATGGACTACCAACTCGAATCCATTCCGACCAAGGACGAGACTTCGAGTCTAAACTGATCAAAGAACTGCTGAGGATAATGGGCATAAGGAAATCCCGAACGACCCCCTACCACCCACAGGGTGATCCCCAGCTGGAAAGATTTAACCGGACATTGCTGTCCATGCTGGGCACGCTAAGCCAAGAAAATAAACGACACTGGAGCCAACATGTCGTACATCTCGTACATGCGTACAATAGCACCAAATGTGACTCCACAGGATACTCTCCCTACTTTCTAATGTTCGGGAGAGAAGCCAAACTCCCCGTGGATGTATGCTTCGGGACACAGCCCGATGATGGAGAACGTCAGCACTCATCATATGTCACCAAGCTCAAACAAGATCTTCAGAAGGCCTACCAGATGGCTACGGAGGCCTCCAACAAAACACATCTTCGCAACAAGAAGGCATACGACAAGAGAGTCAGGTTTCAGAATATAGAGCCTGGCGACAGAGTGCTTATCAAAAATCTAGGCCTCAAAGGGAAACACAAGCTGGAGAATCGATGGTGTGAGACTCCATATATCGTCACAGAGAAGATGCCAAACCTGCCTGTCTACAAGGTGAAACTTGAGAGTGGGAACGGAAGGGTCAAAACCCTACATCGAGATCATCTCCTGCCCATAGGAGAGCTGGTGTGGATGCCAGTAGCAGTAAATGATGACCCCGTGCCCTCAAGGCCTAGAACTCGAACAGAGACTCAGAACAAGAAAAAGAGAGTGACTACGGACAAGGAAAAGAGAGTGACAACCGACCACAAAGTACAACACGAATGTGAATCCTCTGACTCTTCCGATCTGGAGTGCAGCTGGCCAAACGGGCCATCCTATCGAACATACCTAGAGAAGGTCCTGGAGAGAAGAGAAAGGTCCACTCTAAGTCCAAGACAGAGTGAAGCACATATGGAAGCAAGTGACAATCATGCAGATTCAGCAAGCAACAGTCAGTCAGAGTCAGAAAGTGACAGTCGTTCAGAGCCAGATCACTGCACCCAAGAAGACCGGAACCCAGAGACTGCACCAGAAACTGACTCAGAAGCGGAACCAGTTTCCAGTGAGGAAGATGATAGAAGAATGTCCACTAGATCACAGGCAAAACGTTCCCCTAAACAAGCTAGGCCAAAAAGATTAGTAAATCCAATAATGAGACTTACCTATGATGAGCCTGGTAGAGCAAGGGACAAACCTCTTACCAGTTTCCACCGAGGTGTGGTTATTAAGATTAGAAAGACCTAGAGTAGGCAAAGTCAGCTCACGCTACACCCTTTTATGTTTTTGAATTAAAGTTTGTTTATTGAGTCTGCTGAGGACATCAGACATTTAGAAGGGGGAGAGTGTAGCCCAGCTACTAACGTGAGCTATGAGCATTTCAATAAATAAGTCCATTTAATAAATAAGCATCATTTCATGGTTATGTACACGGTTATTAACATTGTTATAAGTTTATAATGTGTACTTGTTTACAAACTCTAATGTGAGTTCGCTCATTGGTTATATGTCATTCATTCATTTCTTTATTTCATTGGTCCATCGGGAAGAGCTAGCCAATGAAATGTATGCTGAGAGAGAGGGGGCGGGACTTTGTACTAATAGCGTTAGGTTGCGTGTCAGAATGTTTGAGGACCTCGTCGAGGAAGTAAGACTTGTGTATGCTGTGTGTATTAACAATTCGGGAATCAACGAACAGTTATTCTTTGGATGTTGGTGCACATTGAAGCTACCAGAGAATTGGAAGTCGAGAGACCAAGCCAAAGGAAAGCTCTCCGTTGGACAACGGAGACCGTTTCCAATCGCCTGGGGTAACTCGAGACCGTCCATTGAATCTTCGCGTCAGTGTCCTTCAATCATTCTCCTGCGCTCGTGGGAGAGCGCTGGACCTCATCCCCCCTCATCTCTGCCTCTTTTTACACCATCTTTCAAACCCCTCGTTTACCTACGAGTTCCCCACGAGGTTACGTGAGTACTGAACCACGCACGAGCTTTTGTTTGGACTCGTGTGGACGAGTGAAGTGGCCATAACAGTTTCAAGGCCCCCGCTCACAAGCACCGTCAGCTGCAACGGTAACACTAGTTAATGGACTGAGTTACAGAGTGCGTGTGTGTGTGTGAGTGTGGGCCCACCTTTTTATTTTACTGAATGATATATTGTACAATTGTGAATCCTTTGAGTTGACTTTGAGTTTATTGGAAACATTACATTTATTTCCTTGAAAGGAATTGGAATAGGCTTTGAGCCTATATTTTGTTATGTGATATTGTGATATTGTCTGTTGACATTGTATTGTGAATATTGTCTATTGACTTTGTATAACATTATAATTGACTACCAACACTTTAAATTTAGCATTTAGTAAATAAATATATACCCTTTGGTATTTGTATTTAAAGCCACTGTGTTGTGTCATAAACAGGTAATAGGCAATTCATATTCAGATGATTAAAACATAAATACATGTAAAAAATTGCTGTAAATTTACAGCGGAATCTCACTGTAATTAACCGTTTCTTCACCTTACAGTAAAATACAGTGGAAAGCTATGCATTGTGGGTATTTAGGTCGTATTCATGCTCTACAGCCGTTTGAAATTCAGCGGGATTTTCATAATTTTGAAAGCACTCAGCATCCCAGAGGAGCAAAAGAGTCAACAGGTATGTCATTTTGCACACTACTGTATGTTTACTGAATGTATCTAATTGTGTAGTTTAGTTTGATTTAATTGGGAACAATTGCATAGCAATAACCTCATAGCATCGCAATGTTAGCTGGCTAGTTAGTCTAGCTTTATTTGTGGAAATATATTCGTCTTTGCGGTGTGAAGTTCATAACCATTTCATTTAACAGTCATAGAACGTAACATTACAGCGGAGTGATACTTGTAGTCAGAAGTGCGTGTGCAGTCGAGCAGTGATATCGAAGGAACAGTGAGCTGAGCGCGGTAACGTTAGTTGGGAGCTGGAACGTTCGAGCAACGCACTTTGCAGGTTGGAAGAGAGGTAGCAGTTAGCTATAGGAGCGCCAGTGTATGCACCAGCCCGCTCCCTCGTTCGCAGGACCGGCAGCACCAAAGCTAGAACTGTAATGTGTCTAATATTTGCAGTATAACGTAAGTTGGTACTAGAAATATAGACTGCAGAGTGGGATACCACGTTTGCTCTGACACCAAAACTGTCCGCACGTGTAATGTTAACTTAACGTTACATGTCCACTGTGCGTGAACAAAGGTAACGTCAGCTAGCCAGTAGCAGCTCATTTGGTGTCTTATTGCTAACGTTATATCTTGTCTTGCTTTCATTGGTAGCCGTTATTACACTTAGCTATTATACGAATTGCTAGTACAACGTATTCATGGTATAACTAAGTAGATTTTCTCTAATGCTTTAATGTCAGCACATGTGGACCAACTAGCTAATACCAGCAGTGGCTGCAAAGGTGTTTCATTGCGAAATCTGGTCTAGTATTTATTGGTAGCAAAACCCCTTTCATGAGATCATACAGATAGTAAGTGAGAACAATTATAGTCACATTACAATATAGTGACATAATCACATTAGCTAGATTAGACTGTCTTTGTCCTGACACCGAACTGTCAGCACGTGGTGTGTCCACTGTCGCGTGTGAGCTAGCCAACTTAGCAGCTAGCTTTTACAATCTCATTAGCACGTGTTACCACGTGGCATTGCAATATCTTGTCTTGCTTTAATTGATAATTATTATACTGTAACTACATTGCTAGTAAGTTATTAGAACTGTCTAATTATGGTATAATAACCTTAAGTCAGTGTGTTTGATCTGATGTCAAAATGTCTGCACATAAGTAGTAGCTACCAGCTAAGTTAGCTGCAAAGCAATCACACTGTCTTGCTTTTATTGATAGCAAATGTGCTCGCATAAGGTCCTACTCATATTATAATTTGTAATATAGCCTAATTATAATACTACAATAACATAGAATATCAAGTGGGATGCCATGTTTGGTCAGACACCTTTTTTTCTGTCCACAGGTGAGTGTCCAGTCCTTCCAGGGGTGTGAGCTGAGCTTATTTGTCAAGTTATCACGTGAGTCACCTGTCTAGTGTCTGTGAGCCACCTGTCTGTAGTCTGTCAGTTGTGTTTTTTTCTTTTCTTCAGTTAACATAACACATTATCACCCAAAATGTTCCCTTGTCAATTTTGCACGCATGAATCCATCTCCATATTGGCTTATATAAGACATATGAAAATACATAGGAACATTCCTAATTCCTCTTTCAGGTGTTGCATTTCTGATTGTAAGAGAACCTTTACAAAATTCCAAGCCTTCAAATTACACATGTACAGGAACCACAAGAAACGTCAGTATGTGGTGGAGCCTAGATTGTGCAGTGGCAATCTTAGCTTGATATGCAGTGTTGAGATGTGCAATGTCCGATGTAAGGATCTGACTGGGTTCTTTTCCCATTTAAAAACCCACATTAAAGAAGGTGGAACAGTTATGTGTCCATTCAGACAGTGTGATAAGACATTCCGTGTTATATCCACGTTCACATCGCACCTGTCCAGAGCACATAGAAGTTGTTCGGAGGCAAGTCTGGTCAAATCAATTCTAGAGACACCTGCTGTTAATCTAGAAACTAGCAGTGAGATCGGTGCAGGGGAGCTGCATTTAAATGAGCAGTTTGAAGCTATGACCTCCAGTGAGGGTGGTGAGGAATTAGATGTTTGCCCTGAGGGTGGCGAGCAGTCAGAGGTTTGCCCTGAAGATGCAGACGAAGCCTTGTTCATGAGAAACTTGGCCCTGTTTTACTTGAAGTTGCAGGCAAAGCTATTGCTTCCTTCATCCGTTATTCAAACTATAATTGAAGATTTTCAGTCTGTACATGACATCAGTCAATCGCATCTACTTTATAAGTTAAAGGAGAAATTGGTTACTCTGGGGGTTTCAGAGGATGACATAAAGAATGTGATAGATGTGGTGAAATCAGAAGACCTCTTTCACGCTTGCAACACATACACATTGAAAACAGATCATAGAAGGAAGACTGTGTTTAAAAAGAGTTTCAATTTTGTAGAGCCTATGCCCATCTGCTTAGGTCAGGATGAAGCAGGTAAAGAGCGCTTTGTGCAGTATGTTCCCATCAAGGAAACAATTGAATCTCTTTTGAAATGTGATTCAGTCAGGAAGCAGCACCAGGAAACACATTCACGTGCTCAAAACAAAAATGTCATTCAGGACATTTGGGATGGTAGGAATGCTGCAGAAAACCCGCTCTTTAAGACGGAGGCCTCAACTCTAGGCTTGGTCCTATACCAGGATTCGTTTGAAGTTGTAAATCCTTTGGGTTCTGGGAAAAAGAAGCACAAAATACTTGCAGTATACCTAACGCTCGCAGACATTTTGCCGCACAATCGGTCTAGCATTGATCAGATGCAACTTGTTCTTCTTTGTAGGGAGGTTGACTTTAAGTATTTTGGTCAACAATTAGTGATGGGCCAGTTGGTCAAGGACCTCAAAGAACTTGAAGTCAATGGTATTGCATTTCCTGATGGGCGGATTGTGAAAGGAACTCTGTGTGCTATCGCAGGAGATAATCTTGGTTCTCACAACATAGGAGGCTTTGTGGAGAACTTTAGCAAAAGTAAACACTTTTGCAGATACTGTGACATTGACAGGACTGCATTTGAGTCTGACCCTCTAGCAAAAGGTTTGAACAGGACCGTGGAGTCCTACAAAAATGCTGTACAAACTCAGGGCGATGATGCACAGGGTAATACTACAGGTATTAAGTTTGACTCTCTCTTTAACGAACTCCAGTACTATCACGTTTGTCAGCCAGGCTTACCTCCATGCCTTGGTCATGATCTATTTGAAGGTGTTGTGTCGTATGATCTGGCATTATATATCAAACATCTTGTCACTAAAGACAAACACTTCACCTATACTGAGTTGAACAGAAGAATAAATCAGCTTAAGTATCTTGGTAATGATGCTCATGACAAACCTTGTGAGATTAATCCTGGGAGTGAGAAGCTTGGGGGTCATGCTGTGCAGAACTGGTGTTTCCTGCGATTGCTACCAGTCTTGGTTGGAGATAAGATCGAAAGCCCAACTGACAATAAAGTGTGGCAACTAGTGTTGCAACTTAGGCAGATCGTTGAGTTCATTTGTGCACCTACTATTACCCCTGGTCAGATAGCCTATTTAAGCATTCTGATTGATGAGTATTTGCATTTTCGATTGGAGGCATTTCCCAATCATCCCCTGAAACCCAAGCACCACTACATCACTCATTACCCAGACCTGATTGTTCGCTTTGGCCCTCTCATTCGTCTGTGGACCCTAAGATTTGAGAGTAAGCACACATATTTTAAGCAGTGTGCGAGAAAGTTACACAATTTTAAGAATTTGTGTTCTACTCTTGCAGAGAGGCATCAGCTTCTTCAAGCTTTCTTAAGTGCTGGCAACTTATTCCCACCACGTGTTGTAGCTGAGAAGACAACTGATTTTGTCTCTGGAGACTATAATGAGGAGATTAGACAAGCAGTTTCTCACCATAACTTTCAGCCTATTGACACTGTTGTAGCACATGACATCATTGTGAAGGGTACTAAATATAGAAAGAACATGTGTCTTGTAATGAACAGCAATGATGTGGGGCTCATATTTGGTAAAATAAGAATTATTATAATTCAGGGAGAGTCTGTATTTTTTGTCACACAAAATTTCCAATCGGTGAGGCTCACTGATCAAGGCATTTATTGCCTTGCAACCACACCTGTGCAGAGACAACTGTGTTGTATTGACCAAGAGAGTCTTGCTGATTATTACCCTTTGCCTGAATATGAAATATGTGGCTTGTCAGTAATTCTCCTTCACCATTCTTTCCCATGTCTAGAATAATGTCTCACTTAGCAGAAGACATCAAACAATGTATCACCCAAGCACTGCCCAATCTGGCCCTTGATAAAGTGGAGCAGCTGACTGAGAGGCTTGTTGGACTCGGCGTAGAGAGCAAAGAAGACCTCCAGTATGTTGAGACAGCACCCGGGGTGTCACTGTCTGACTTGTTGCCACCCATCCAAATAAGAAAACTCTTTGACAGATTTAAGAAAGGTATATATATATGCATATTCTACAGTGTACATATATATATATTTATTTTTTACTTTGTATAGCATTGGATCCAAATTATAATATTTAGTATGATTCTGCTATGCCACACTAATGAATCTACAACTTTTATGGAAAGTTCATGGACAACTGCTCAGTACGGTGAATAGTATCCCAACAATGTTCATACTGTCCGTTCCATACTCATAACTGTAAGTGATGTGTTGCAGTGATATTATACTTTGTTTATCATGTATTGTCTGTTTATTAGTTGTTCAAGAGCCTGGTCCTCCTGGAAGTCCTTCATCAGCCTCATCAGATGCTTACAGCCCAAGAAGTCTGTCCTCGTCCTCTACAGCCCACAGCCAAAGTAGTTGGGCATCGTCCTCGTCATCTACAGCCCACAGCCCAAGAAGTCTGTCCTCGTCATCTACAGCCCACAGCCCAAGAAGTCTGCCATCGCCCTCTACAGCCCAGAGGTCAAGGAGTCTGCCATCATCTTCTACTTGGCTTGAACGATTTCAAATTCCCTGGGAGCAAATGCCACAGGACCTAAGGGAAGCCATTACTAATGGCAAGAGGCCCGCAGCAGCTGACCGCAGGCAGATGATCAGGATACTAGCTGATGAAATAAGGAAAGTCGAAAAAAATCCTACAAGAGCACAGTGTCTTTGTATTGCCCATAGAATAGTGCAGGACTACCCGCAGAGCTTTGCAGATTTCCACGTTAGTGGAAACGGTGATCAGTCAGCCGGTGAGCAGTCACTACTCCTACAGTTGAAATCACGAATCGAAAACCTGAACAGAAATAACACCTTAGTGCGACGCCGCTCAGAGAAGCGGAAGGAGCCAAACTCTGCAGAGGGTGGACGGAAGAGGGGCCCCACAGATATGTACGGGTGCACAAAGTGGCAGCCGGAGATCCCAATTGGTGAGACAGAGGTCCAACAAGAAGCAAAGCGAATCAAAATAGAAGAGTTTTACCACCAAGAAGGAGCTTCAGCCATCGATCGACAAGAAGTGTCCAAGTTAATGAAGGAGACTTACTACCTGCAGCGCTGCTGCTTGAACACCTCACCAGCCCCTTCCTTTGGAACAATCAAAGCCAAGTGGCCTTTACTTTGCACTCAAAAAGGCATCATTGATCACTTTCAAATGCTGACCGACATCCATGTTGGCAATGTCCTTGCACAGGCGCTGCAAGAAAGCGGGCAAGTCTTAATTGACTTTTTCAAAAATTCACCAACCAACAACCAAGTGAAAGAAGTGCTTAGGAAGACCGGAGATGGGATGGTGTCCATGGTCCTCAGGCTACTGATGGCCCACTTTCGAGAGGGGGAGGAGGGACTGCTACTCCATGCAGACGTAAGTATTTCTATAACACAGCCAGTGTAGTTACACTCACATGTGCTCACTCAGTCAATCATTCAGTCACTCATTTGTGTGTCCTGCAGAGGTCTACTACTGCTGTGGATGTCGAGTCAACTCTTCCGCTCTCTGGGAGTCCTCGGCTGATCATTCGAGGTATGTGTCATGCTTGCTCGCTCACTCTCATTCACATAATCATACTCACTCGCTCACTCACTTCCCTCATATGCCTTTAGATGACACTCTGGATGGGCCGTGGCTGTTGAGCATCGAAGGACAGGTGATTTGCGAAGGCCAACAACCAACCCTGTTATCTGGCCTCGCAGCGCTCTTCTCAACATACTATGTCTTCAACCTTGCCTATCAAGAAGAGGCTGCAGCCACTCTTGAATTCATTCAGAGGTCAGTCACACTAACTTGAAAACAAATACACTACATCACTCAAATGTTTTACTTTTATGGTGACCTCTTAATTCCAATAGGGGTGAGATTTTCAAAGTGACAGTACCATTGACTTTGGTCATTGCCGTGTGTCTACGCCTGGTCATTTTTCAGTGACTGGGCATTTTTCAATTAAAGGAGGTTGTTCTTTCAAACGCGTTTATGGAACTGATGTAAACAAAACCTGATGTTTATTTATTTAAACATCCGCTAGCGTCTCTCTCCTAAGCAATGTGTTATCTTTGTTTAATCTTTCAGGCGCTTCATTGGCATAAATCCTGACAGGGGTACGAAGGCCAGCAAGGGGAAAGTGACTTCAAAGAGGACCGGACGAGTAGTGCATAAGAAGCCAGTAATGGTCAACCCACACGTGTCCACTCTTCTCAGGAGGTTTACAGACTTCCAGTACAACCTGGGGAACAATGGTGACTAAATCAGGTAATTTCATATTTTATTTATATTGTCCTGTTATTTTTATTGAAAACAGTATGCACTCAGTATTTTATTA
Source organism: Nansenia antarctica (assembly GCF_963989245.1). NCBI lineage: Eukaryota > Metazoa > Chordata > Actinopteri > Argentiniformes > Microstomatidae > Nansenia > Nansenia antarctica. The sequence goes on along the minus strand of NC_137675.1, from coordinate 28,522,063 downwards.
TTTGCATTCTGTAGTTCTCATTTTCACCAGAAGGGGACGTAAAAGTGCCACAACTAATGATTTTTTATCCCCAGATGCCAAGGAGTCTGGAGAAGAGCAAGATTACTTTAAAAGGTACCTGAATGCACATCACAATCCACCCAATGTCAGACCACTATACTAATGGATGGGAATTACAGAACTCTTCCCTTTCTGTAAGATTGTAGCCATCACCATGTATTCACCCGACCAGTGCCTTATGCCTGTAATGCTGTTGCATTTCTTATCAATTGGTGGAAATGGCCTAGGTGCCAAAATGTCACTTTGCCTTAACAGCTATTTTTCTACTCTGTAGGGTCCTGCTGAGAAAGACTTTCGACCCGTATGCCAATGTGCGCCACTGTATGTCCAGAGGTTCCAAGACCCTCCCCCATCGCTGCAGGCCCCCCCTCCAAGACCCTTCCCCCATCGCTCCAAGACCCTCCCCCATCGCTGCAGGCCCCCCCTCCAAGACCCTTCCCCCATCGCTCCAAGACCCCTCCCCCATCGCTGCAGACCCCCCCTCCATGAACCTCCTGCTGAGAGACTTTTGACCTGTGAGTCTTGCATGCCAACATGTGTGCTCCATCTAAGGCAACTAGACCTTCTACACTCTATACGATTGTTATAATTTACTCTATTCTTTCTCTGCACATTTTTTTCGGTTTAATCCTAATTTTATTTCAAAAAAAAAAAAAAAATGCTGTATGTCCTTCAAATAGGCTAGGTGCACCAGCTCCTCTATTTCCTGAAAGGAAGTGGGCATCTTTACTTCCTGTCCTATACTATTGGTATTGGTAGTGATTAATCAGGTGTGCGCTGGGTGTGCCACACACCTGATTAATCACTTAATCCAATAGTATGAGACAGGAAGTAAAGATGCCCACTTCCTTTCAAGAAGTAGAGGAGCTGGTGCACCTAGCCTATTCTCTCCAGCATTTCTTATTTGTTTTGCATATACCACATGGTGTGGCAAGTGATGGCATTTATGTTATTTGTCAGTCAAGTTCAAATTATTTGTGTACATTTGATTACATGTAAAATAAATAGGTTAAAATGTAGTTGTGCTTCTCTTGACTCTTCTCTGCTGTTCAGTACAAGTTTTTCATTCAAGCCTACTGCCAGTAATGCACTGTAAATGTACTAAGTGGATACAGCATTTAGCTGACTTTTATTGTTACTGTAACTCCAAAATTACTGTAATTTATGGGCAGCAAAATACCGTAAAATAACAGTCATGACGCTGACAGTAAGTTACTCTAAAATGATAAAGCCCAGTATGTTACTGTATTTTGATATTACAGTAAGATGTTGAAATCCTGTAAAAGTACAGTATTCAACTGGTCGCACTGCTGCCTGTATTTTACCGTAAAATCTATTAAATTTGTATTTTACTGTATTTCAATATTACAGTAAGAATAAGAAATACCGTAAAAGTACAGTATTCAACTGGTCGCACTGCTGCCTGCATTTTACTGTAAAATTTACGGCCAATTTTTTACAGTGGGATTAAAAAGGAAGTCCTATTTAAAATACTTCCACATAGTTAATGGAGGCACTGATCGTCATAATTTGAATAGTTTATTATTACAGGTAATACCGCCACTTATTTAAAATAGAACTCAGGCCCCGCCCATATGGCAGGGGTTACATAGACCATTACAATAATCAAGTCTACTCGAAACAAATGCATGGATGAGTTTTTCAAGGTCTTGCTTGGACATCAAACCTCTCATTCTTGTTATGTTTTTCAGGTGATAGTAGGCTGATTTAGTTATTGAGTTTATGTGGCTGTTGAAGTTTAGATCGGAGTCTAGAATTACACCAATATTTCTGACCTGTTTTTTACTGTGAAGAGAGAGAGAATCAAGTTTTGCACTGACTTTCGATCTTTTGTCAGGTGCAGCGAATACAATTATCTCTGTTTTGTCCTTGTTTAGTTGGAGGAAGTTTTGTGTCATCCAGGCGTTTATTTGCTCAATGCAATTACAGAGATTGTCAATGGGACTATAGTTGTTCGGTGAGAGGGCTATGTAGATTTGAGTGTCATCCGCATAGTTGTGGTAGGCAATTTTGTTCTTTTTTATGATGTGTCCCAATGGAAGCATGTAGAGATTTAATAGAAGGGGGCCAAGGATTGACCCTTGGGGAACCCCACATGTCATTTTAATTTGGTCAGATACAAAGTTGCCAATGGAGGCATAGTAGCTTCTGTCCTGTAGGTAGGATCTAAACCAGTTTAGGGCAGTGCCCGAAAGTCCTACCCAGGTTTTTAGTCTATCTATTAGAATGTCATGGTCTACAGTGTCAAAGGCAGCACTAAGATCTAGTAGTACCAAAACTGAGATTTTTCCGGAGTCTGTGTTTACGCGAATGTCATTAAGGACCTTAATAAGGGCCGATTCAGTGCTATGTAGGGGGCGAAAGCCTGATTGAAAGTCATCAAAGAGATCATTTAGGGTCAAATAATTGCTAAGTTGTTCGTGGGCAACCATTTCAATAATTTTTCCTGTACAGGGAAGGTTTGATATGGGTCTGTAGTTGTTTAGTACAAATGGGTCTAGGCCGTTCTTTTTTAGTAGAGGCTTAATAACTGCAGTTTTCAGGGCTTCAGGGAAGATTCCTGATGAAAGGGAGGTGTTAATTATTTGTATTAGTTCGCCTGCCATGCAGCTAAATATGTTTTTTAAAAAGCTTGTTGGCAGGACATCAAGGGCACAGGTGGATGGTTTAAGACGTGACATGATTTTATCTAGGGTCTTGTAATCAATCGTGTTAAATTGTGACATGGTTGTTATGTCCGCCCTATTTGGGGTTGTTAATGGGGACATGTTTTTCATGCCTGACACAGAAGACCTAATGCCTTGTCTAATGGTTTCTATTTTATTGTTAAAAAAGGATGCAAGCTCATTGCATTTACTAGTTGAGTGAAATTCCTGAGCAATGGGTGTTGGGGGATTTGTTAGTCTGTCAACAGTTCTGAAAAGGATGCGGGCATTATTTATGTTATTGTTTATGATCTTAGAGATCAGCGCTGATCATAATATGACCAGCTGCTTGGAGGAGGGTGGAGGCAACACGGAGGGCTTCTCTGAGAGAGGAAGAACGTGAGTGAATCAGTTGAATATACAGGCAGTAATTAGTAAAAAAAAAAAAAACAATACCCCCCCCCCCCTTACACGCACAAAGTCACCATATCCTCTGCTCACCTGACGGTTTTCTTGGGCCCAAGGCATTTGAAGTCTGCACTGACTGAATACCAGCCCCTGAAGGTGGCCTTCACGCTCAGAGAACCAAAGAGGTCCTTGGGGTTCAGTCTGTACAGGTCAAAGGTCACACATGCGATGTCTTTTCCTGTCCGGGGCTTGATCTGATCTTGGGGTTTGGAGTAAGCCTTTCCCTGAGGGTTTGGATGAGAGAAACAAGGCTTTAGTTTAGACGGTAAGGCAGAGAATTCCATGTCGAGATCCTTATGGATCACACACACACTTCTTTCTTTCTTTTTTTTCTTTATTTATCCAGGGAAAACTGAGACCAAGGTGTCTTTTGCTCCCTGTCTACACTATTAGTATGATTACAAAGCTACATTAAATATATATGAAATATACAACACAATAAAATACAAAACATTAATCGTAAAACTCGTTAACACAGCGTGAGCTTAGAATTATAAGGTTCTATCTCCGTTTAGGGCAGTTCAGAGATATTGAGCGTCAAAGTTTTTACAATCCATTATGTTTTGTGAGATGGAACCTTTGTATTTCATGAATTACTAACTCAAAAATGTCAACATTTTAAAAAATAACACCACACATGCATTAATAAACACCTAATGGATCAGATTATGTACAAAACTCAATTTTGACAAAAATGGAGATAGAACCTTATAATTCTAACGTCACGACAGGCTAATGTACATGCACACTGAGATGCACAGATTAGGGATGAGACTACATTAGCAAAATACTCTAATATTGATACAGTATCGGGCCACAGACAACCTACAGCAGGGGGTCTCCATGTCTGGCAAGGCTCCAGGGCCATGAGGACAGTGTTGTCAGGCAGGGACATGAAGAAGTCCTCAGAGTCCACCTCAGTCCCGTCCTCCTCACACACCAGGGACAGACACATGGTGGACAGGGACAGCAGCAGAGCCTCGCACACCTGGACAGACAGAAAGCCAAGGGATATTTTCAGGAAACAGTCCAACTAAGTGAGTATGAAGTCAAATCTGTATTATGTGTTTGGTTTTTTCTCCTCAATATCTCTTCATTTGTGTTGCATATTTTCATAATCATTGTGTTTTGCATCAAATCTCTCTCTCTCTCTCTCTCTTCCTCTCTCTCACCCTGTCTCTCAGCTCCTCCAGAGTGCCGGCTGTGACGCCCTTCCTGGTCTCCCTGTCTTGGGTGACCACTCTGAACGGCCGTTGGGGAGCTTTGTGATTGGCTGGCACGCACACACACACACATCTCTACACTACTTCTGCTGTCTCTGGTATTAACGCACATCAGCACATCAGCAAGCTGCTTGTGAAAAAGACTCAGAAGATCAGAATATAATCAGAATGCACTGTAAAATGGAGATGTTGTGTAATATGGAGATGTTGTGCGGCTTTTATAAAAAACAAAACAACACTGTCACTGCTGCCACTACTCACAGATTTCATTTTTCATAGTTTATTTATTTATTATTTCTAGTGGGGTGGGGGAGGCCAGGGGAGGGTGAGGCCAGGGGAGGGCGGAGGCCAGTGGAGGGGGGAGGTGTGGGAGGGCAGGGGAGGGGGGAGGTGTTGGAGGCCAGGGGAGGTGTGGGAGGCCAGTGGAGGGGGGAGGTGTGGGAGGCCAGGGGAGGGGGGAGGCCAGTGGAGGGGGGAGGTGTGGGAGGCCAGGGGAGGTGTGGGAGGCCAGGGGAGGGGGGAGGCCAGTGGAGGGGTGAGGCGTGGGAGGGGGGAGGCCAGGGGAGGGGTGTGCAGAGAGTGCAGTTATGACGGTCCAGATGTACCTCGATTAGTTAGTTTGATTAAGCTCATTTTGAGTAATTAATAATTAATAAGAAATTACCTTGCCCCCGCCCAGCTAGGTTTCCCCCCCTGTTTTCTCTCTTTGATTTTGTTTATTGTTTTCTTGCCATTTGCCTAAAACACATGTTGTGTGTCCAAGTAATGATGCCGTAGTTCAGTTGGCGGTTTTTTGATGTATTGTGCGCGCTCGCAACAGCGGAGCAGCCGTCCGTCCGAAGTGCGAAGAAGGACAAAAAGAAGATTTGGTGACCGAGATTTAACGGGATAAATCAGACCTTCGTAGATAATTTGACAACGTAAAGTCTTAAGGTGAGTTTACACATTCACATCTCTTGTGCAACGTTTTCCACCATTATTAGCCAGCTAACATTCGTTAGCTATGAGGCTAACGATTAGCTAGCTTTGTGTTAGCCAAGCCACTACATTTAGGCTACTCCGTTCACGGGTAAGTCATATACTGTATATCATCATAACTAGCTAGGTAGTAATATATATCATCATAACTAGCTAGGTAGCTACAGTAAGTCATATATCATCATAACTAGCTAGGTAGCTACAGTGAGTAATATATATCATCATAACTAGCTAGGTAGCTACAGTAAGTCATATATATCATCATAACTAGCTAGGTAGTAATATATATCATCATAACTAGCTAGGTAGCTACAGTAAGTCATATATATCATCATAACTAGCTAGGTAGCTACAGTAAGTCATATATATCATCATAACTAGCTAGGTAGCTACAGTGGCTAGATAGTCTAATTCCATTTAGCATGTTGTTGTTGTTGTTGTTGTTGTTTTTAGTTCAGCTGTGGAGCCATTGCCATCGCAAACCCTTGCAGCAACAGATTAACACATTTTGTTAATTAATTTATCTGCATTATGACTATAGGATGGTGGGGGGGGGGGTGCTCAGCATTATACCAAACACAGTCCCAATTTGTGTGTTGATGAGAGATAATTTATTTGTTCTCTTTTACACCCTCATAGGAGTTCTGTAATGACCAGGCACAGGAAGATGGACCACCATCCACCAGGGGTCGTCCATCCCTCGGACAGCAGGCCTAGTCTTTACACCCAGACCTCCCGCTGCTCAAAGACCACGCCTGGCCTCCACCCCAGATAAAACTCTCTCCTCTCCTCCAGAGCCTGCTGAGGGTCACAAGGGGGTCACATCTGAAGTATCCGGGGGGTGTAGTTCCGCCTCCGCCCCCACCGCCGCATTCAGCCTCAACCAAAACCACATGGTGTGTCTGCCTCTCGTCTCGAACGGTCAGCTGTTGTGGGCGCGCTCAGAGCAGACCCAGGAGCTGGAGGGCACAGAGAAGCTGGTGGAGGCCTTCAACGTGTTTCCCTACCTGACCCTGACGGAGACGGCCGTGCTCGCCCAGAGCTGCTCCCTGCACCCCGACCAGGTCCGAGTGTTGTTCATGGTCCGGAGGCTCCGCTTCGGCATCAGCTGGGACGGCAAGGAGATACGCGAGGTGCGCAGCAAACTCTGCTGCACTCCATTCCACCCCCCGACGCAATCGGCGGAGGGGGGGAAGGGAAAGGAGGCAAAAAGGGAGGAGGTGGCGAAGGAAAAGATGCTGGAGGGGCGAGTTGTCCTCAGGAGGGAGGATGTCAACAACAACAACAACAACAAGCACAAACTGTCACCTGTCTCCACCCAGGTTAGCCGCCTGTCGTCCGGGGCTTCACCTGTTCTTCGGAAGCCCACTTCCACTGTTGCTTCTCTCAAACAGCACAGACACAACAACAAACCAGGGCCCCAGAAGAAGAAAAAGCCCCAGAGCACAAGTCCGTCCAAGCCAGGCCCCCGGCCGAGGAAGAGTACAGCTCAGCAGGCCATCCTGAGGCAGGCCTTCCTCACCTGCCAGTGGCTCACCAAGGAGGACTGCACACTTTTGCAGGCGCAGACGGGTCTCACCCGCCATTACATAACCCAGTGGTTCAGCGACACGCGCTACCACGTCAAGCAAGGCCTCGAGAGATGGATAAGGGAGGAGGATCGCTGTAAGATTATAGCTGAGGTCAAAGAGAGGCAACAGAGGAAGTCACAATAAAAATCTTCATTCACTGTTCATTCATTGTTTTAATCTTCATTCACTTTATTGCCTACAGACTCACATGTTCTTTCTCTTTTCTTTATGAATAAACAGTTTTTTCCTTGTTCTGCAACTATTTCTCCTCATTTATATTTTGTGAGCTGCATCATTGTCAACAGATGAACTACACAGATGAAATCATGTATATAAGAGAGTAGGAGATGAATGTAATTTAAAAATGCCATCTTTGTCCATCACACATTATATCATCACTGTGTTTAACATGGTACAATTGATAGAAAAAGAGGATTATATACAGTACATCAAACATATTTGTATTCTAATTTGTACATCCAACTTTTCTACATTTTACATTATACACCAGCAGCATAATGTGTTAAGCTTATCATACTCATTGTACATATTATACTCATAGTATTCAAAATATTACTCGAACAGAAGGTTGCCACGATTGGCACAAGTACATGTTGTGATCAGCTCCACATCTTATCTTCTATTCTCATTAGACCTGATGAGTGATTAGCCAATCACAGAGGGTTAGGGTTAGACACTCTCCTAATTCCAGTACTCAATCCGCTTGTTAAGTCTGACGTCACACGTGACGTTTAGGAACTTCCGGGGCCAAACCAGAAATTCTCCGCACCAGAATAACAGTTGTACTAGCGATAACTTACCATTACACTATTATTATACTAGCATATTATCTATAACTAGCTAACAATTACAAAGTTAGTCAACAATGGCTGAACCTGTGAACCTTTTCACGATCACGTCTTTCTTTAGTGAGGCACCATTGAGAGTTAAAAAGGGTCTACATTCGTTCAATTCCAACAAAGTGGTTAGTGTCACGGTTTTCTCAGGGGGTATTATCAAGGGTAGTGTCCAGGCATCCATGAAAAAAAAGATTTACGAGGTTGAGGTGAGTTAAGTTAGCGGTAAGTTAGCTAGTTGAGATGATATGCCATTTTCTGTCTGAGGTGAGTTAAGTTAGCAGTAAGTTAGCTAGTTGAGATGATATGCCATGTTCTGTCTGAGGTGAGTTAAGTTAGCAGTAAGTTAGCTAGTTGAGATGATATGCCATGTTCTGTCTGAGGTGAGTTAAGTTAGCAGTAAGTTATTTATGTAAGGGTGGTTAGGGATAAAATTGTTTTCAATGCAGGTGCACGTTGAGGGTCAGTCTGTCAGGTACAGCACCTGCGAGTGCCCAATCTGCAGAGACAAGTGCCACCATATGGCTGCTTTGTTGATTTGGGTGGAGAAAAATGTGTCCCGTACCGACGTGGAATGCGTGTGGAAGAGGGCAAAGACACCGAAAACGAATGAAATTGCAGCCAAGAGAGTGTCTGAGATGACTTCATCCACAACACAAGGTTAGTAATTAATTAGCAAGTGGTGCTTATGTTGTTACTAAAGCAATACAACACATATTCTCAATTAGTATTACTCATTTCATACTATTATTTCAGCTGGAATCAAAAGACCGGTCACCCAGGAGGACAAGGAATGGGCACTGGCATCCCTGTCCAAACTTGGCCGTTTTACTGGGATGGGGTGGATTGTGAGTCCAGAAATGCCTCAGGTACGACTTATGTCTTTTGTACTTTGATATGCTTTCCATGTTACCAGAAACATCCCAATTACACAATTGAAAGGCGCTATAGAAATTAAAGTTATTATTACACTGAAACCTCATTGACTTACAAGGAAATCATTCTTATTTGTACAAATCTGACACTGTGCTTAACTTTGAATCTAGACTCTCCCTATCAAGACCTTTGATGGGCTTGTGACCAGCCCAGGTTATGCGCAAGCTGAGCACAAGGCTCTTTATGTGCTGTCATCACTTGCAGTTACTGAGGAAGAAAAGCAGCAGATTGAGATAGCCACAGTTGGACAAGCAAAGAATGTGTTATGGTAAGAAATTGCATTAATAAGAACAAAACAAGAAACAAGCCAAATCAATTACTATTAAATGAAACTGCTCAACTTTGCAGACACTTATAGAAATTGTAGCAACTGCTAGCTGCAACAGGTCAGATTGTTTTACATGTAACTGTAATCTTCATAACAGGTCAGCATATCGCAAGAAACTAGTGTTGCACGATATACCGGTACCAACGATATACCGCGGTGCCAAAATGTCACGGTGCCTACTATACCATGAGCTTTATACAACGGTACTACCGTGGAATACTATACTACCGTGTTGAACACGGTACCAGCGGGGCAATGTGTTACCTCTATTACCAAATTCACTGGTTCTGCTAATGAGGACAAGACTGGCTCGCGACACCGTTGTGTTTGTTTGCTCGCGCACATCTCCGCAGTTTGACGTTACTGACGTTATCTGGATGTCTGTCTGGGCGCGAGCCAGTCTTCTCAGTATCGTCATGGCAGAAGCGTTCCCTACCCATAGCGTCGCACCATCAACGCCAACATTACTAAAGAAAACTAACTCAAAAAGTTTTATCTGGAACTGTTTTGGTTTTAAACCAGATCGCAGATCTGGTAAGAGAGGTTTTAACCTCAATGTGACTTCCTGGTAAAATAAAGGTTAAAAAAAAAAAATATATATATATATAAAAATCGCGAAGGTAAAGCAATAGATGATGGCCGTCCGTTCTGCAGGAGATGCAATCATGCCATACAGGCAAAAGGAGGCAACACGTCAAACTTAATAAAGCACCTACAATGTCGTCATCCAGACCTTGCACTGGAATACAAGCAAGCTAATGAGGTTAGTATGGCTTTATTTGTTATAATTATCTGTGTTCTTGCAATTAGCTAATATTACAAAAATGAATGAATAAACTTCTTAGCTAAAGTGTGCGGCAGCACTGCTGCTGTTGCTGGCTAACCAGCCGGTGCTAGCCAGCCTGGCTAGCTAATGAAGTAACGTAACGTAGGCTATACATGGCTGATTCTGTTATGTTAGATGTGCGTTTTAAATATTTTATATGAATAATTCATAATATGCATTTCCCATCCTTCTCATTTCAGAAACAAGCAGCCACCCCAGCTAAAGGAAGGCAGCCCTCATGCTCCCAGACCCTACCAGAACTGTTTCAGCAGCAAAAACAATATGAGAAAACTTCAAAGGAAGCCAAAACACTGAATCGAGCAGTGGCAGAGTTCATTTGCTTGGACCGAATTCCAATATACACAGTGGAGAAATCTGGCTTTAGGGGATTGGTTAAAAAATTCAATGGCAGATATGAGCTTCCTGGGAGGAACTTCTTTATGTATACAGAAATACCCAGGCTGTATGCAGAAACCAGAGAGGCAGTTAGAGTAGAGCTGTCAGGTCCTAACAAATACTTCTCCTGTACGACAGATCTGTGGACCAGCAGGGCCATGGAAGCCTACATGGCTGTTACAGTGCAGATGATTACAGAGAGCTGGGAGATGGATGCGTGGTGCTTGGGGTGTTCTGAGCTGAACAGTGACCACACCGCCGAAAGCCTACGGGAGGCCCTGGATGAGAAGATGGAGGAGTGGAGTTTGAACATGAGCAGGATGTCAGGTATCACCACCGACAATGCATCAAACAACATAAAGGCCTTTTCGCAAGACTACACCTGGATACCATGTTTTGGACATAATCTAGATTTGGCCACCAATAAAGCACTGGCCATTGACAGGATTTCATCCAGCCTGTCCAGACTACGAAAAACAATTTCCGCCTTCTCAAGGTCATCAAAGCTGTCCAGGCTGCTGGCTGAAAAGCAGACAGACTTGGATCTACCTAAGCACAAGCTGCTTCATGATGAACCAACACGGTGGAGCTCCGGGTACGACATGGTAGAGAGGTTCCTGGAGCAGCAGCAAGCTGTGAGTGGTGTCCTGGCCAGCGACAGGAAGAAGGGGCATCTGATGCCAAAGGACAGTGACATCACTACCCTTGAAACTGTGAAGGAGGTGCTTGGTCCACTACGACGGTTCACGGATGCCCTCAGTGGAGAGCAACATCCCACACTCTCTGCAGTTCAGGTGGTCATGTGGGAGATATCGTCTTGCCTTGCCCCATCTGAAGCCGATAGCAACCTCGCCTGTGAAATGAAGGAGAAAGTTTCAGCGGATCTGAAGAAGCGATATGCAGACCGAGATTTACAGATTACCCTCAACTGTGCCACATTCCTCGATCCTCGTTTTAAACACACCTTTGTGACAATGGAACCCGAGGTGAAAGAAAGCCTCACGAAGCAAGCGCAGCAGCAGGACTCCGGACATCACACTGAGCCTGAGGTGAGGCAACCCGTATGCTCACCAGAGAAGCGGTTCAAAACTGACATGCGAGGGCTTCTTTCCAGTATCAAAACAAAGAAGAAGGGAGAAAGCAGCAGTGACCTCAGAGCTGAGGAGAGATTGACCAATACACAGAAGCTACAAAAAGAGCTGGAAATATACACCAAAATAGAGGAGATTGGTGCAGAAGAAAACCCACTTGAGTGGTGGAAGCTAAATGCAGGAACTCTGCCACTCCTCTCACAATGTGCAAGAAAGTACTTGTGCATTTCAGCATCGAGCTGTGCCTCCGAACGAGTGTTTAGCACCTCAGGAATTATCTGCAGTGTTAGATTGGCTCAAGACAGGGTGGACATGCTTGTTTTCCTAGCCCAAAACCTGCCTAAAATTAAGGAGAAACTTCAGTAGGACTTGAGTGAATTGTATTGTAGGTGTAGGAGGACTGCTGTTGCTGAACCACACTTCTGCCCTGCTTAGTGACAATCTTTGGAATATGACCACTGAGTTTTCTTAAGTTGAGTTAAGTCTTGAGCTACAGTTTGGAAGTAGCCCTCTATATTTTTGATATGCCAGTGTTTGCTTTTACTTTTCAAGTTCGTGAAAAAGACCCCACAGACGGACAGACATACAGACACAGAAAGACAGACAGACAGACAGACAGACAGACAGACAGACAGACAGACACACACACACACACACACACACACACACCTACTTTGCTATACTCTTGCAAAAGGCCAGTTGGTCTGTTTGATGTTTCAAACTACTTATTAATAGATTACCATATTGAAAGACACAAATTCGTTTTAATAAACGCCTGAAACATCAAATTTGCCAAGATGTTAGGATTATCTCGAGATGATCGAGCAGCTACCCATGGACTTCCGCGACAGGTTTACGGAAATGAGTGAGATGGACTTGCAAGTGCAGAATGCCATGGACCAGCTGGAGCAGCGGTACAGGATTGTGTCTCTGTTTTAGAAGACTGAACAGTGAAGGAGAGACGACGAGTGGAGGAGAGACAAGAAAGAGGACTGATTAGGAAGAGTGAAGAAGAGAGGAGAGAGGATTGACAAGAGCAGAAGAGTAGGCCTATTGGAAGGAAAGAAGACAGGCTGAAAAGATGGCTCTTTCAAAGAAGAGGAAGTGTCATTTCACTGATAAACTACAAGCAGAATTTCCATTTATTTATTCTTGTAGACCTGGCCAGGCTACAACAAATGTTTATGTATTTGTATAATAGCCTATGGAAGTGTGCCTTTATTACTTTCTCAAACTAGTAATAATGTCATTAATCTTAATCTGATTGTACTTGTTGTACGGCGACCTTGAGTGTCTTGAAAGGCGCCTTATAAAATAAATGTATTATTAATAGATTACCATATTGAAAGACACAAATTCGTTTTAATAAACGCCTGAAACATCAAATTTGCCAAGATGTTAGGATTATCTCGAGATGATCGAGCAGCTACCCATGGACTTCCGCGACAGGTTTACGGAAATGAGTGAGATGGACTTGCAAGTGCAGAATGCCATGGACCAGCTGGAGCAGCGGGACAGGATTGTGTCTCTGTTTTAGAAGACTGAACAGTGAAGGAGAGACGACGAGTGGAGGAGAGACAAGAAAGAGGACTGATTAGGAAGAGTGAAGAGAGGAGAGAGGATTGACAAGAGCAGAAGAGTAGGCCTATTGGAAGGAAAGAAGAGGAAAGAAGACAGGCTGAAAAGATGGCTCTTTCAAAGAAGAGGAAGTGTCATTTCACTGATAAACTACAAGCAGAATTTCCATGTATTCATTCTTGTAGACCTGGCCAGGCTGAGACCATGGTGCTCTGCTCCCTTTGTAAATCTTCCTTTTCAATAGGCAGTGGTGGGAGGTTTGCTGTGGTGGAGCACCAACCAGGGCTGGACTGGCCACCTGGCATACCGGGCATTTGCCCGGTGGGCCGCGGTAGTTTTGGGCCGAGCCGACCGGCAAAAAAAAAAAAAAGTGTATTTTATTTTTAATTTTTTAACCAGCCGGCCCGGCCGAAAGCTACCATCGAACGGCCCATAAATCGAAAGCTACCATTGAACGGCCCATAAATCAGGGACAGCGGCCCATTGGGCAATTTTTGATACAGACACTGGGCTGGCCCAATCAACAGAGAGAAGGGGGGGGGGTCAGGGGTCACGCACGCACGCAGCACCAGACCTCCGTCTCAGTTTCGCGGTAGTTTTGGGCCGAGCCGGCCGGCAAAATAAATTTAGTTAGCCTGGATAGTTACTAGATAGATACTGAGAGAGATGGAGCGCAAAAGCACACTAAAACGGAAGGGGGGCTGGGAAAAACTTCAAATCATAGTTACCGCTCCCTCGACTGCACTGCTCAACTGACAAGGAAGCTTTATGAGCCGAAGTTTACCTGTGCCAGGACAAAAGGTGATGCTATTGTTCAGAATGTTTTTGCACCTTGGGCAACCACTATGGCAGGGGTCGGCAATTAGGTTTGGCCTCGGGCCCCAAAAAAATGTAGCCACTAGATGGCGGGCCCGAACATAATCAAAGGATAATTTGTAATTAAAGTAATTGATTGTTAAAAAATGTGACACGTTCTAATGCTTTGACTTTTCTTTCGAGAAATGTACACATCGCTAGTCAACTAACACAGCTTGTTTTGTGAGCCTACTAACAATGTAAAGTAGTGTTATAATTAACTAGGTAGCAGTCCAATCCATTTCGTTGCAGTATTAGGCTTGACTAGCGAGTTTGTGTTGTGATTCTCAACAACGTTGAAACGTAGTTTCACCCTTTTCCATAGTTTTGAATAATAAATGTGTGGACTGACGATGTATCGCAGCCTAACTTATTCTAATAATTATTTAACATACTTTTATTCTGAATGATTCCCCCCTGCTCCAGACAAGGTCACATTATTTATTATTGGATTGGTTGTTTGCGTGTCGGGTGAAGTTAGCTAAACATTTAACCTGCTAACTAGCAAGAGATACATAATGTCACTCTCCAAAGGTCTAAAGAGGAAAGTTGACGGTGAAAACAGGGCATTTAAAGAGGAATGGACAGCGAACTATACGTTCATCCTACCTGGTTTCATCAATGCAAAGCCGTTGTGTGAGACTCACATTTGATCTGTTCCTCCACCAGCACACCTGATTCAAATAATCAAGTACAAACCATAATTGCTTTGCACTTGATTAGTTGAATCAGGTGTGCTGGTGGTGGAACAGATCAAATATGTGGAACGGCTGGTGGTCCCCGAGGAGAGTTTTTTTCTGGGGTCCCATGTCATCATCACTGAGCACATTTTGAACACTGCTTTCTCACTCCCAGATTATCCACCTTGTTCTATCATTTCACTTTAGCTCTTTCTTAAGATCGTTAATCGTCTTCTTTTCACACATCTATACTATTCACTGTTTCAGGTTATCTCATCGCCATGGTGTCTGAAAGCCATATGCCATGTACAGTATGGACATGTCACTTTGTAGATATTACGGCCTTTAAACCCACATTATAGCAGGTTTTAATTTAGTTATATTGAATTTAATCAGAATGACCAGTGTATAGGAGATGTTATTTTCTAACTTACATTTTGCAATTGAATAATTTACGTTTTGGATATGCATATTTCCAGGGTCAGTTTCTCTGTTATTCTCACATGGACCAAATATTGACACAAGGAAAATTATGAATGCTACTGCTAACAGAAAACAGTCTACACTGTTTGTAGAGGGGAAACTATACTGCTTCTAGTAGGCTACATCTTTTGTGCAGTTTAAGACTCATTTTTTCATGTTTTGTTTCAGTCTTACCAATAAAGAGCATTCCATATGATGTGTTTGTGTTGGTTTTGTACTTTTGTACAGAAAAATCTGAATTCATATGCAATGTATGTAGTGGAAATTGCGGTAATACTACAATGATGACAAGATTAACATGGTAACGTCATGTTCTTCATCTACTCAAGTCTTGGTACAATGAGATGTGTTTGATGGCTAAAACCTGACAGCAGGGGGAGACAAAGAGATTGCTAGCGTTCAAAGCTGAATCCATCCAGTAAATAATATGAATATGACTTCTACTAACAACAAACTCATGGCTCATATAACATTAGTTAAATACATAGGTGTTTCTCTTCATACCTTCACTCCAACTAACTTGGAATCGTTCCTGTGGAGTTGGGATTTAAATTCCTTTAAAATTCCTGAGTTCAATTTGGACAAAGGAAGGAAAGCTAAACATTTTCCTGAATTGACTGGAATGTATTAAACTAAATGACTTTATGTATCCCAGTGGGTCAATTGTACTAGGCATTCGAAGTGGCAGCAAACATTCAATATAATGTATATGTTACGGTACATGTGGGAATACGGTACATGTGGGAAAACTAGGCTTCTCTTTGATTTCGTTTATTGTTCTATTGCCATTTGCCTAAAACACATGTTGTGTGTCCAAGTAATGATGCCGTAGTTGCAAGTAATGATGCCGTGAGTTGGCGGTTTTTTGATGTGTGTATGCGCGCTCGCAACAGCGGAAGCAGCCGTCCGTCCGTGCGAAGAAGTGAAAAAGAAGTGTTGTGAAGAAGTGTTGTTTATAAATCAGACCTTTGTAGATAATTTGACAACGTAAAGTCTTAAGGTGAGTTTACACATTCACATCTCTTGTGCAACGTTTTCCATCATTATTAGCCAGCTAACATTCGTTAGCTATGAGGCTAACGATTAGCTAGCTTTGTGTTAGCCAAGCCACGACATTTAGGCTACTCCGTTCACGGGTAAGTCATATATCAACAAAACTAGGCTACACTTACCAACAGTAACTGAAGTGAGCTTATACTTTTATTACATACATACATACTGATTCACACATTAAACCCAATGAGCCCAGGAGCCAAAACGAAACAAAAGAAACACTTAACACTGGCGCGAATCACCACCCTCCCCCTCAACGCAAATTAGCATGCTACTAGCCTCAATGCTAGCGGACATGCAAAGTTCGACAGAATACACCGCTCAGTGGTTAACAATACCCCTACAAAACTGTATCAACTAACACTTAATATTTATATACATCTGGTTCTCAAAACGTTTACCTTCTTGGTGACTTTACATACCTGTTTTATGTACTGGCAACCTCTCATACCAGGTACTTCACCCCGGCTTCACCAGTCTAGCTAGTCAACAGCCTTCTCACACTCTATCAATAACAACAGCCCCCAGACAATAATGTGTAACTAGCTAGGTAATATATATCATCATAACTAGCTAGGTAGTAATATATATCATCATAACTAGCTAGGTAGTAATATATATCATCATAACTAGCTAGGTAATATATATATCATCATAACTAGCTAGGTAGTAATATATATCATCATAACTAGCTAGGTAGTCATATATATCATCATAACTAGCTAGGTAGTAATATACTGTATATCATCATAACTAGCTAGGTAGCTACAGTAAGTCATATATATCATCATAACTAGCTAGGTAGTAATATATATATCATCATAACTAGCTAGGTAGCTACAGTAAGTCATATATATCATCATAACTAGCTAGGTAGTAATATATATCATCATAACTAGCTAGGTAGCTACAGTAAGTCATATATATCATCATAACTAGCTAGGTAGTAATATATATCATCATAACTAGCTAGGTAGCTACAGTAAGTCATATATATCATCATAACTAGCTAGGTAGTAATATATATCATCATAACTAGCTAGGTAGCTACAGTAAGTCATATATATCATCATAACTAGCTAGGTAGTAATATATATCATCATAACTAGCTAGGTAGCTACAGTAAGTCATATATATCATCATAACTAGCTAGGTAGTAATATATATCATCATAACTAGCTAGGTAGCTACAGTAAGTCATATATATCATCATAACTAGCTAGGTAGTAATATATATCATCATAACTAGCTAGGTAGCTACAGTAAGTCATATATATCATCATAACTAGCTAGGTAGCTACAGTGGCTAGATAGTCTAATTCCATTTAGCATGTTTTTGTTGTTGTTGTTGTTGTTGTTGTTTTTAGTTCAGCTGTGGAGCCTGATTGCCATCGCAAACCCTTGCAGCAACAGATTAACACATTTTGTTAATTAATTTATCTGCATTATGACTATAGGATGGTGGGGGGGGGGTGCTCAGCATTATACCAAACACAGTCCCAATTTGTGTGTTGATGAGAGATAATTTATTTGTTCTCTTTTACACCCTCATAGGAGTTCTGTAATGACCAGGCACAGGAAGATGGACTACCATCCACCAGGGGTCGTCCATCCCTCGGACAAGACTGAGACAGCAGGCCTAGTCTTTACACCCAGACCTCCCGCTGCTCAAAGACCACGCCTGGCCTCCACCCCTGTGAAAACTCTCTCCTCTCCTCCAGAGCCTGCTGAGGGTCACAAGGGGGTAACATCTGAAGTATCCGGGGGGTGTAGTTCCGCCTCCGCCCCCACCGCCGCATTCAGCCTCAACGAAAACCACATGGTGTGTCTGCCTCTCGTCCATAACGGTCAGCTGCAGTGGGCGCGCTCAGAGCAGACCCAGGAGCTGGAGGGCACAGAGAAGCTGGTGGAGGCCTACAACGTGTTCCCCTACCTGACCCTGACGGAGACGGCCGTGCTCGCCCAGAGCTGCTCCCTGCACCCCGACCAGGTCCGAGTGTGGTTCATGGTCCGGAGGCTCCGCTTCGGCATCAGCTGGGACGGCGAGGAGATACGCGAGGTTCGCAGCAAACTGCTGCACTCCATTCCACCCCCCGACGCAATCGGCGGAGGGGGGGAAGGGAAAGGAGGCAGAAAGGGAGGAGGTGGCGAAGGAAAAGATGCTGGAGGGGCGAGTTGTCCTCAGGAGGGAGGATGTCAACAACAACAACAAGCACAAACTGTCAAACTGCCTCCTCCTCCTCCTCCACCTCCTCCTCCTCCACCTCCTCCTCCTTCTCCTCCTCCTCCTTCTCCTCCTCCACCTCCTCCTCCTCCTCCACCTCCACCTCCTCCTCCTCCTCCTCCACCTCCTCCTCCTGTCTCCACCTCCAAACCAGGGCCCCAGAAGAAGAAAAAGCCAGAGAGCACAAGTCCGTCCAAGCCAGGCCGGGGGCCGAGGAAGGCCTCAGCAGCTCAGAAGGCCATCCTGAGGCAGGCCTTCCTCACCTGCCAGTGGCCCACCAAGGAGGACTGCACACTTTTGCAGGCGCAGACGGGTCTCACCCGCCGTAACATAACCCGGTGGTTCGGCGACACGCGCAACCACGTCCAGCACGGCCTCGAGAGATGGATAAGTGAGGAGGATCGCTGTAAGATTATAGCTGAGGCCAAAGAGAGGCAACAGAGGAAGTCACAACAAAAATCTTAATTCACTGTTCATTCATTAATGAATGTGCCAAGGCCTGCCACCTCCTACAAAGAAGAGTAGCCTTCATGAGCACCGCAAAATAAACTGCCCCCTCCTTTTTTTTATACATATTTAATTGCTTTATATATTGTATTTTATTGTAATGCCAATGGTATTTTTTGTGTAATAGTTCAAGTGTAATAGTACTTGAATGTACGTTTTTAATTTATATTGCTATGAATTGTATTGTGTCTCACAACTCCATGTGAGTGGTCCTCAACTTTTTAATGCACCTTTTGTTGCTGTTCTTTATACCATACCTGTTTGTTGAGGAGTGGTGTCAATCTATCTATCTTCATTGTTTTAATCTTCATTCACTGTTCATTCATTGTTTTAATCTTCATTCACTCTATTGCCTCCAGACTCACATGTTCTTTCTCTTTTCTTAATGAATAAACTGTTTTTTCCTTGTTCTGCAACTATTTCTCCTCATTTATATTTTGTGAGCTGCATCATTGTCAACAGATGAACTACACAGATGAAATCATGTATATAAGAGAGTAGGAGATGAATGTAATTTAAAAATGCCATCTTTGTCCATCACACATTATATCATCACTGTGTTTAACATGGTACAATTGATAGAAAAAGAGGATTATATACATCAAACATATTTGTATTCTAATTTGTACAACCAACTTTTCTACATTTTACATTATACACCAGCAGCATAATGTGTTAAGCTTATCATACTCATTGTACATATTATACTCTTAGTATTCAAAATATTACTCGAACAGAAGGTTGCCACGATTGGCACAAGTACATGTTGTGATCAGCTCCACATCTTATCTTCTATTCTCATTCGACCTGATGAGTGATTAGCCAATCACAGAGGGTTAGGGTTAGACACTCCCCTAATTCCAGTACTCCATAGAGCCTGCCGGCTGGGGCTGCCAGGACTCCGCCCCCTCGATGATCCGGCGAATCACAGAAGCAGCGCTGATCATAATATGACCAGCTGCTTGGAGGAGGGTGGAGGCAACACAGAGGGCTTCTCTGAGAGAGGAAGAACGTGAGTGAATCAGTTGAATATACAGGCAGTAATTAGTAAAAAAAAAAAAAAAGTTCAATACCCCCCCCCTTACACGCACAAAGTCACACCATATCCTCTGCTCACCTGACGGTTTTCTTGGGCCCAAGGCATTTGAAGTCTGCACTGACTGAATACCAGCCCCTGAAGGTGGCCTTCACGCTCAGAGAACCAAAGAGGTCCTTGGGGTTCAGTCTGTACAGGTCAAAGGTCACACGTGCGATGTCTTTTCCTGTCCGGGGCTTGATCTGATCTTGGGGTTTGGAGTAAGCCTTTCCCTGAGGGTTTGGTTGAGAGAAACAAGGCTTTAGTTTAGACCAGGGGTCGGCAATTAGGTTTGGCCTCAGGCCCAAAAAAAATGTAGCCACTAGATGGCGGGCCCGAACATAATCAAAGGATAATTTGTAATTAAAGTAATTGATTGTTAAAAAATGTGACACGTTCTAATGCTTTGACTTTTCTTTCGAGAAATGTACACATCGCTAGTCAACTAACACAGCTTGTTTTGTGAGCCTGCTAACAATGTAAAGTAGTGTTATAATTAACTAGGTAGCAGTCCAATCCATTTCGTTGCAGTATTAGGCTTGACTAGCGAGTTTGTGTTGTGATTCTCAACAACGTTGAAACGTAGTTTCACCCTTTTCCATAGTTTTGAATAATAAATGTGTGGACTGACGATGTATCGCAGCCTAACTTATTCTAATAATTATTTAACATACTTTTATTCTGAATGATTCCCCCCTCCTCCAGACAAGGTCACATTATTTATTATTGGATTGGTTGTTTGCGTGTCGGGTGAAGTTAGCTAAACATTTAACCTGCTAACTAGCAAGAGATACATAATGTCACTCTCCAAAGGTCTAAAGAGGAAAGTTGACGGTGAAAACAGGGCATTTAAAGAGGAATGGACAGCGAACTATACGTTCATCCTACCTGGTTTCATCAATGCAAAGCCGTTGTGTGAGACTCACATCTTCCCTGCTCACAATGTTCCCTTTCTATACATGCGAGTCATCCTTTTCCTCAATGAATGTGATAAAGACGCACGAGAGGAATCGATAGATGCATAAAAATTAAAATAAACTGCCTGCGGATTAAAGTGACGTCAATATCACCAGATATCAAGCAAAGTGTGACCGATGGGAGATGCCACTTTTCACATTAAGTGAGTACCAAGCCTGTCGTTATTGTATTTAATAACCTAATTGTATTTTGTATATTTTGAATGAATGGCTTATGGCTCATTGTAATTATTATCCCTAATAGCGCGTTTGCTCTGTCGTTTCAGGAGCATAGGCCTACCACCACTTTTGCGCCGATTTTGTTGTCAATGTTTTTCAGAAAATTAAACAGAATTTGCTTTGTTACTGTTCATATGTGTGTTGCAGTCACATACGTAAACATTACGTTTGAATGATTTAATGAGCTGATGTTATTTTTTTCAAACCACACCGCATGTCGGCTATTTCAGCACCACGCCTTGTCCACCTGCTTATGATTCTCTCTGAGGTGACTCATTAACTTCGGTGCACCCCGCTGCCTGATTGTCTGTCCCTGTGTCATTCACTCTCAACATGAATAAAAGTACAATAAGCATTATTCAGGTGGTGGTAGATTCTCTATTCGGACATTATAGGCGCGGTGTGGGACTGTCGGTCCGATATTGTAAAAAAAAAAGAAGAAAAAAAAAGAGGATTCTCAAAATAATCTGCTGGGCCAAATATTATTGGTGACGGGCCAGCAATGGCCCACGGGCCGCCTATTGCCGACCCCTGCACTATGGTAACACAGGACCTAGATAGAGTTGAATTTGTGTCCATTTCAACTGATGCTTCAAATCATGGACATGTTAAGCTGATGCCAGTACTAGTCAGGTACTGCAAAATATATGATGGGAGCCTGTCAGTAGAAACAAAGCTACTTGATTTTGTTGAGCTTAAGGGGGAAACAGCAGAGCAACTGGCAGCTGAGATCCTTGTTGTCATAGAGAAATACACTGACTCTTCAGAACAAAGTGGTGGCATTCTCTGCAGATAATACAAACACAAACTTTGGGGGCCTGAATAGGGCAGGGAGGGTCAATGTCCACACCAAAGTAAAAGATTCTCTGCAGCGGGAGGTGATTGGCTTGGGTTGTCCTGCCCACATCATCCATAATGCAACCAGAACAGCTTTGGTTGGCTCGTCAACCTGAACAGTTCTAAGAATTACTTTTAATACCACTTACAGTAATGTTGAGAGGCACATTCCAGTTGTTACACTTGAGTATTCTTGCTTGAATGTGTATACATTGGTCAAAATAAGGTCAAAATAAATGAAACCGCAATTGTCCCCGTTTCTGTATTTCATCATGATAAAATGTATACATTTTTCCTAAAAAGTTGGAAATGTCCCCAGATTGCATCTGAGAAATCTGGTCACCTTACCTTAGGTGGATACAAGATAATTAAATAACATGCATACAGGCCTACTTGGGGATGATAGTCAATTGTCTACAGTGGGCCTGTTCATGTTCTTCACTGTATGGATATTGCAATCATTGGACTTATCGGGAATGTTACCCTTATAAAGTAGTAGAGGCACAAATATGTAAATTTCTAGCCTGCAAACTGCGACACTTCAAATGAATGTGCAATAACACTATGTGCAATATGACAACCCTAGTCGTCTATCTGTACAGTATAGTATAGTGGATAGTGTACATAGCCTTTATTTATGTAAACCAGCTCCTTCCCTTGTGTTTTTTTTCGTTTTTTTTTCTTTCCTAGCACCAGGGGAGCTGTCATGCCAAAACCTGCCGCTGCCAAAAGCTGCCGGCCTAACGCGTGCCAGCTGGCGACTGTGACCCGTCAGTCTAGTGTTTTTGATTAGCGAAAAGCTGTAATTTGCCTCTACAAGTGTTAATATGTCATTTTATGAAGTTTTAATATGTTTTCAGGCGAGAAAGTAACCATATATATTCACAAAATGTATCCTAATATGTCATTTTATGAAGTTTTAATATGTTTTCAGGCGAGAAAGTAACCATATATATTCACAAAATGTATCCGGTTTATCAAAATAACCCGTTTATATAAAGAAAGAAACGGAGGTCTGATCAGCAGATCATTTCTCATAAAGTTGCAAACGCAACTTGAGCCCTGGACTAAGCATCCTAAAACAATGCACAGCAATTCAACTAAATAAAAAAAATGCGCGTTTCGTTCAAGATCCATTAGAGTAGGACATGTACAGTTATGATAAGTACAGTCATATGTAACTTAGTAGTTGATATTGTAATAAAACGTGCCAATGTCAGACGATTGAGAAAACAGAATAAACTTTATATATAAATACACAACACATCAGGGGGATAACGTTTGCAAAAGAACTGTACAGGTTACAATCAGGTATATAATAATAGTTAGGGAGTAACATATCATTCACAAATTCAACAATAATAGAACCAATATACGTATGTTACACAGTCAACTGTTAAGTGGGACAATGACAAGCTGGTCTGTGTCCAGAGGGGAGAGAAGAAGAACAAAGGATGGAAGCATTGGATTGAAGGAGGAGAATTATACTTGGTGAGCTCTTGTCCTCATACATGCATTTCTTTTTTACTACAGTAAACATTGTATCCAAGAAAAGAAAAAAAATCAAAGTAAACATTGTCAACAAGAATGAAGCCCTGCATTTTTATAACTTTATATTTGTTTCTCTCTTAGGCAAGTCTAAAGGTTGTGGTGGTGGTGTCTGATATATCAATCAATCAATCAATCAATCAATAATCGTTTAGAACGTGTCAGGACCAGGTGGTGACTGTGACGTCATTCTAGTGCGCTGTGTTTAATCCTCCGCACTTTACTCCACCATTTTGCTCTGCTGCCGCACGACGAAACACCTGCTACACGACACACCTGCTACTACAGAGAACTACTAGAGAACTACTACAGATAACCCTATCATTTCCTTTTATACGTTACTCTTATATTGTGCTTGTATTGTAAATTGTTTTATTTTAGATTGTGATTTATTTCGAACTAGCTAACTTGTGCGCACACGCGCACACACACACACACACACACACACACACACACACACACACACACACAGGGCATTGATAGCTAGCTTTCCAACCATTTATATATATATATACACAATTATTATACATATCAGATAATAGATATGGCATCCTATACTAGCCACAGTGACATTTTCTTATATCTGTCCAAAGCCCAGTTCCAGGAGGATATGTCTGCAGAGAAGAAGCAGAAGTCCTGGTCTCTTTTCTCTAATCCTTTTGATGTTGTCGATCGTCTCATGTATTATAGGCCCAAGAAGGGACAGCCACAAAGGAGGGTCATCATGTCAGACGAGGAAAAGGAGGAAGTGCTGACCGAGGTCCATGCCGGTCACTTCGGAGTGAAGCGCATGATTAACAAGATTAATCAGCGCTTCTTCTGGTTTGGCATTGTGAAGGATGTGAAAGACTGGGCAAGCAAATCTATTATTTCTTTAGTTAGTTTTTATGTTTTACAAACAGTAGCAAGATTGTATTTTACACACAGATAATATTCATTCATTCCCATTTCATTTCAACTTGCACTTTACTGATTGTTTCAAGGTCCGTACCTGCGTGGCTTGCCAGAGGTTTGAGAAGGTGAAGACTGAAGCCCCTGAGCTGAAGAGCATCAAGCCTGTTTCACCGTGGTACATGATTGGTGAGTTCTACACTTTTATATCCCAATTAATTTTTTGGGTTTTGACTTGTTTCCCACCATGCTTTCTTTCAGTATGCTCTTTAAGTGTGAATGTTTTACTTCCGCTTGTCCAATGTTAGAGTATGCCAACACATTTTTCTTGCTAGGTGTGGACCTCATCGGACCATTCAAGGCCTCATCCAAGAATAGCAATCGCTACTGCCTCACAGCGACAGATTTCTTCACCAAGTGGGTGGAGGCCATTCCTATCCAGGTGTGTTATATCTGTGTTTAGTGTTGTTTTCTCAAATATAATGATCATGACCATGCTTTTTAAAATACTTGAATGTATTGTACTTGAACAGTTCATCACCATGTATCCCAATTTTCATCTTAAAATTAACATTATAAGTATTCATATAATAGTACCATATCCTGTGTGTATACACTGCTAGGACAAGACGGCAGTGGCAACATCCCAGGCCCTGATAGACATCTTCCACACCCATGGTGCACCGGAGGTCATCCTGACTGACCAGGGCAAAGAGTTCTGCAACAAGGTCATGTACTTGCTAAAACATATGATCTTGTAACAGTTATGGACATACTTGTATGGACAAAACTAATGACTTCTGTCTTACTTTCTTTTTTAGGTCAACCAAATTTTGTTTGAGAAGTGGGGGATGAAGCACCGGATTACCTCTGCCTACCATCCCCAGACCAACGGACTGGACGAGCGGACCAATCAAACACTCAAGAGGGCTATCGGGAAATCTCTGGATGGGCACCAGGAACGGTGGGAGGACAACCTTAAGTTAATCCTTTCGCACATAACACCAGCGTCCAGGCCTCCACCAAGTACTCGCCCTACCGCCTGATGTACGGTCGGGAGCCACGGCTGTCCTCTGAGGTATGTCAACTCTTGATATTATTGTTCTTATAATATATAATTTGTTTTGCAAATTGATTCTCAATATAAACAAAAAATAAAACACTAACTCTATGCAAATGTATGTATTGCGTATCTCTATTTGCCTCTCATTTCAGATCACAGGCGACCGTCCTTTTGTGGAGGTGGACGAGATTGATGAAGACACCGCTGCAGACTATCTCCACGCCAGGGCTGAGAAGGATGAGGAGGTCTTTGACGAGGTGAAAGATATTACACAACTATATACTGAACAACCACCTGAGTGATGCTAAGTAACTGCTAAAGCAATAACAATGCCTCAGCAATATACAGAGCTATACTGCACAACAGAGAATTACAATCTCTGCTGCTTCGCTTTTTCTTCAACGATCAAGGTGCGACTCAACGTGGAGAAGGCCCAGGAGAAACAGCGGGAAAGCTACCGGAAGAGGATCAAGAAGGGAACCAAGCGGTTTGAGATCCTCCCGGGCATGGAGGTCCTGAAGAAGAATGAGAGGAAACGTGGGAGACCTGGTGGCACAATGGACCCAGACTGGCCAACTACGTACCGGTAAATGTTAGACTTTTAAGAATATTCAGAATGAGAGGGTGATGTGTGATGTCCAATTTTGCCATTATTAATACATATTTTCTTCAGGGTGACTGAGGTTGGGGACAACAATTTGGTGCAGTTGGAGACCTTGGATGGCCAACAACTGGGAACCAAAACCCCCTATGCCTCAGTGAAGCCTCTGCGGACGAGTAAGTGTAACATACAGTTCACATTTTAAAGTTAATGTAATGTGAAACTGTATTTTTTTTACCACAAGATGTCATTCTAAAATTGTTTTGTTGATTGACTTAAGGATTCCCAGCCTGCCCGCCCACTCAGAAAGCTGTGTCCCATCCACCGGAGCCAGTGTGTTCTGATGACCCTGAACCGCTAAACTCTGAGCCGGAGTGGGACTCACTTCAGGTAAACTTAAAAATCCTAGCTTCATTCATTTTAAATAATCAAAATTCCAATGGCTGAGTACTGTAACATGACAGTCCCTTTAACCCAACATCATTATGTTTTTTAGGCACCATCTCAGCTGCTAGATGTCATCATCACAGATGCTCAGCTGGGGCGGGCCTGTCCAGCTTTACGTAGCAGGTTGGAGGTGCTTAGGCCTTTCGTTCTGACTCCCAATTGTTGGCTGAATGATCTCTCCATTGACAATGCTCAGGCTCTTTTACAGGCTCAACATCCCCATGTAGGAGGCCTCTACGCCACAACGTCCCTCTCCCTCCTCTCCTCCGTGCCTGCATCAACCCAGGGGTTTGTTCAGATTTTAAATGTTTGTTCAAATCACTGGGTTACGGTAAGTAACATCAACTGCGAGGTAGGTACTGTTAACGTTTATGACTCCTCTGGTCACGGGTCGACCGAGGAGTTCATTTCTCAAATAACAGGTCTCCTCTCTTTTTCAGGTCCCAAGGTCCTTCTGCAGTGGCCTGATGTCCAGCAGCAGAGAGGCAGCTCAGACTGTGGGCTGTTTGCTATTGCGAACAGTCTCACATGCTGCAGAGGTGAGGACCCAGCAAGCAAGGAATTTGATCAGTCTGCTATGCGTAAGCACCTCTTTTCCTGCTTTCAGGATGGGCACCTGACACCATTCCGCAGCTCCATACGGTGTCCACGCACGGCCCAGTCAGTGTACACTATGGACGTTAGTGTGCACTGCATCTGCAGGAGGACCATCCGACCAGAGCTTCAGGTATCCTGCAGGAGGTGTTTCAAGTTTTTCCATTCGTCTTGTGTGTCAATTAATATTATGTTTCCTAATGAATTTGTTTGTACTGCTTGTAAAGTTGTTTTTTAAGTATTTTCCAGATTGTACACAGATAGCCCTGCTACATGGTTGACTGGGGTTTCTGACAAGCCTGCCACACACTCCCAACAGTCCAAACCCACACACCTCTACCCCCAAAAAGAAACAGCTACTTCAGTCAAGTCAGTCAAGGTGTTTTGATGTAGGTTTTTCCTGGAGTACCTCAGGGGGCAGTTCCCGAACCCGTGTTTTTCCAAAGTGCTCCATTGAAAACCCCTTAATGCATGGATGTTCTCCTTTCGTTGGAAAGTGCTTGGTCAGCTGAAAATGGCTGACTGACTGCCATACAAAAAACACCTGCCAGATTCAGTAGTTTACGATTACAATTATTTCCATCGGGTCTCAAATCAACTGATGTGTTGACATTTTAATGGCGTGTATTAATGGCATGTCACCTTTGCTTACATGCTAACTCTGTTACATCTACTGTACCTCTGATGAAACTGAAGTCGTGACAGCATGTTTTAATCACTTATGAATGGAGGGTTTTTCTAAATGTTTTGCTGTGGTTGTCAGTGTTCATTGTTGTAGTGGTGGTTTCAGTTTGAAACTGTGAACGAAACATTGAGTTAAGAATCCAAGTGCAAGTTCTTATTTTTCAACAACAAACCCAACTGTGGCAACATCCCAGGCCCTGATAGACATCTTCCACACCCATGGTGCGCCGGAGGTCATCCTGACTGACCAGGGCAAAGAGTTCTGCAACAAGGTCATGTACTTGCTAAAACATATGATCTTGTAACAGTTATGGACATACTTGTATGGACAAAACTAATGACTTCTGTCTTACTTTCTTTTTTAGGTCAACCAGATTTGGTTTGAGAAGTGGGGGATGAAGCACCGGATTACCTCTGCCTACCATCCCCAGACCAACGGACTGGACGAGCGGACCAATCAAACACTCAAGAGGGCTATCGGGAAATCTCTGGATGGGCACCAGGAGCGGTGGGAGGACAACCTTAAGTTAATCCTTTTCGCACATAACACCAGCGTCCAGGCCTCCACCAAGTACTCGCCCTACCGCCTGATGTACGGTCGGGAGCCACGGCTGTCCTCTGAGGTATGTCAACTCTTGATATTATTGTTCTTATAATATATAATTTGTTTTGCAAATTGATTCTCAATATAAACAAAAAATAAAACACTAACTCTATGCAAATGTATGTATTGCGTATCTCTATTTGCCTCTCATTTCAGATCACAGGCGACCGTCCTTTTGTGGAGGTGGACGAGATTGATGAAGACACCGCTGCAGACTATCTCCACGCCAGGGCTGAGAAGGATGAGGAGGTCTTTGACGAGGTGAAAGATATTACACAACTATATACTGAACAACCACCTGAGTGATGCTAAGTAACTGCTAAAGCAATAACAATGCCTCAGCAATATACAGAGCTATACTGCACAACAGAGAATTACAATCTCTGCTGCTTCGCTTTTTCTTCAACGATCAAGGTGCGACTCAACGTGGAGAAGGCCCAGGAGAAACAGCGGGAAAGCTACCGGAAGAGGATCAAGAAGGGAACCAAGCGGTTTGAGATCCTCCCGGGCATGGAGGTCCTGAAGAAGAATGAGAGGAAACGTGGGAGACCTGGTGGCACAATGGACCCAGACTGGCCAACTACGTACCGGTAAATGTTAGACTTTTAAGAATATTCAGAATGAGAGGGTGATGTGTGATGTCCAATTTTGCCATTATTAATACATATTTTCTTCAGGGTGACTGAGGTTGGGGACAACAATTTGGTGCAGTTGGAGACCTTGGATGGCCAACAACTGGGAACCAAAACCCCCTATGCCTCAGTGAAGCCTCTGCGGACGAGTAAGTGTAACATACAGTTCACATTTTAAAGTTAATGTAATGTGAAACTGTATTTTTTTTACCACAAGATGTCATTCTAAAATTGTTTTGTTGATTGACTTAAGGATTCCGAGCCTGCCCGCCCACTCAGAAAGCTGTGTCCCATCCACCGGAGCCAGTGTGTTCTGATGACCCTGAACCGCTAAACTCTGAGCCGGAGTGGGACTCACTTCAGGTAAACTTAAAAATCCTAGCTTCATTCATTTTAAATAATCAAAATTCCAATGGCTGAGTACTGTAACATGACAGTCCCTTTAACCCAACATCATTATGTTTTTTAGGCACCATCTCAGCTGCTAGATGTCATCATCACAGATGCTCAGCTGGGGCGGGCCTGTCCAGCTTTACGTAGCAGGTTGGAGGTGCTTAGGCCTTTCGTTCTGACTCCCAATTGTTGGCTGAATGATCTCTCCATTGACAATGCTCAGGCTCTTTTACAGGCTCAACATCCCCATGTAGGAGGCCTCTACGCCACAACGTCCCTCTCCCTCCTCTCCTCCGTGCCTGCATCAACCCAGGGGTTTGTTCAGATTTTAAATGTTTGTTCAAATCACTGGGTTACGGTAAGTAACATCAACTGCGAGGTAGGTACTGTTAACGTTTATGACTCCTCTGGTCACGGGTCGACCGAGGAGTTCATTTCTCAAATAACAGGTCTCCTCTCTTTTTCAGGTCCCAAGGTCCTTCTGCAGTGGCCTGATGTCCAGCAGCAGAGAGGCAGCTCAGACTGTGGGCTGTTTGCTATTGCGAACAGTCTCACATGCTGCAGAGGTGAGGACCCAGCAAGCAAGGAATTTGATCAGTCTGCTATGCGTAAGCACCTCTTTTCCTGCTTTCAGGATGGGCACCTGACACCATTCCGCAGCTCCATACGGTGTCCACGCACGGCCCAGTCAGTGTACACTATGGACGTTAGTGTGCACTGCATCTGCAGGAGGACCATCCGACCAGAGCTTCAGGTATCCTGCAGGAGGTGTTTCAAGTTTTTCCATTCGTCTTGTGTGTCAATTAATATTATGTTTCCTAATGAATTTGTTTGTACTGCTTGTAAAGTTGTTTTTTAAGTATTTTCCAGATTGTACACAGATAGCCCTGCTACATGGTTGACTGGGGTTTCTGACAAGCCTGCCACACACTCCCAACAGTCCAAACCCACACACCTCTACCCCCAAAAAGAAACAGCTACTTCAGTCAAGTCAGTCAAGGTGTTTTGATGTAGGTTTTTCCTGGAGTACCTCAGGGGGCAGTTCCCGAACCCGTGTTTTTCCAAAGTGCTCCATTGAAAACCCCTTAATGCATGGATATTCTCCTTTCGTTGGAAAGTGCTTGGTCAGCTGAAAATGGCTGACTGACTGCCATACAAAAAACACCTGCCAGATTCAGTAGTTTACGATTACAATTATTTCCATCGGGTCTCAAATCAACTGATGTGTTGACATTTTAATGGCGTGTATTAATGGCATGTCACCTTTGCTTACATGCTAACTCTGTTACATCTACTGTACCTCTGATGAAACTGAAGTCGTGACAGCATGTTTTAATCACTTATGAATGGAGGGTTTTTCTAAATGTTTTGCTGTGGTTGTCAGTGTTCATTGTTGTAGTGGTGGTTTCAGTTTGAAACTGTGAACGAAACATTGAGTTAAGAATCCAAGTGCAAGTTCTTATTTTTCAACAACAAACCCAACTGTGGCAACATCC
The DNA here is from genome assembly GCF_963989245.1 of Nansenia antarctica. NCBI lineage: Eukaryota > Metazoa > Chordata > Actinopteri > Argentiniformes > Microstomatidae > Nansenia > Nansenia antarctica. Next base: position 28,491,222 of record NC_137675.1, on the reverse strand, counting down.
CAGGCCCTGATAGACATCTTCCACACCCATGGTGCGCCGGAGGTCATCCTGACTGACCAGGGCAAAGAGTTCTGCAACAAGGTCATGTACTTGCTAAAACATATGATCTTGTAACAGTTATGGACATACTTGTATGGACAAAACTAATGACTTCTGTCTTACTTTCTTTTTTAGGTCAACCAGATTTGGTTTGAGAAGTGGGGGATGAAGCACCGGATTACCTCTGCCTACCATCCCCAGACCAACGGACTGGACGAGCGGACCAATCAAACACTCAAGAGGGCTATCGGGAAATCTCTGGATGGGCACCAGGAGCGGTGGGAGGACAACCTTAAGTTAATCCTTTTCGCACATAACACCAGCGTCCAGGCCTCCACCAAGTACTCGCCCTACCGCCTGATGTACGGTCGGGAGCCACGGCTGTCCTCTGAGGTATGTCAACTCTTGATATTATTGTTCTTATAATATATAATTTGTTTTGCAAATTGATTCTCAATATAAACAAAAAATAAAACACTAACTCTATGCAAATGTATGTATTGCGTATCTCTATTTGCCTCTCATTTCAGATCACAGGCGACCGTCCTTTTGTGGAGGTGGACGAGATTGATGAAGACACCGCTGCAGACTATCTCCACGCCAGGGCTGAGAAGGATGAGGAGGTCTTTGACGAGGTGAAAGATATTACACAACTATATACTGAACAACCACCTGAGTGATGCTAAGTAACTGCTAATGCAATAACAATGCCTCAGCAATATACAGAGCTATACTGCACAACAGAGAATTACAATCTCTGCTGCTTCGCTTTTTCTTCAACGATCAAGGTGCGACTCAACGTGGAGAAGGCCCAGGAGAAACAGCGGGAAAGCTACCGGAAGAGGATCAAGAAGGGAACCAAGCGGTTTGAGATCCTCCCGGGCATGGAGGTCCTGAAGAAGAATGAGAGGAAACGTGGGAGACCTGGTGGCACAATGGACCCAGACTGGCCAACTACGTACCGGTAAATGTTAGACTTTTAAGAATATTCAGAATGAGAGGGTGATGTGTGATGTCCAATTTTGCCATTATTAATACATATTTTCTTCAGGGTGACTGAGGTTGGGGACAACAATTTGGTGCAGTTGGAGACCTTGGATGGCCAACAACTGGGAACCAAAACCCCCTATGCCTCAGTGAAGCCTCTGCGGACGAGTAAGTGTAACATACAGTTCACATTTTAAAGTTAATGTAATGTGAAACTGTATTTTTTTTACCACAAGATGTCATTCTAAAATTGTTTTGTTGATTGACTTAAGGATTCCGAGCCTGCCCGCCCACTCAGAAAGCTGTGTCCCATCCACCGGAGCCAGTGTGTTCTGATGACCCTGAACCGCTAAACTCTGAGCCGGAGTGGGACTCACTTCAGGTAAACTTAAAAATCCTAGCTTCATTCATTTTAAATAATCAAAATTCCAATGGCTGAGTACTGTAACATGACAGTCCCTTTAACCCAACATCATTATGTTTTTTAGGCACCATCTCAGCTGCTAGATGTCATCATCACAGATGCTCAGCTGGGGCGGGCCTGTCCAGCTTTACGTAGCAGGTTGGAGGTGCTTAGGCCTTTCGTTCTGACTCCCAATTGTTGGCTGAATGATCTCTCCATTGACAATGCTCAGGCTCTTTTACAGGCTCAACATCCCCATGTAGGAGGCCTCTACGCCACAACGTCCCTCTCCCTCCTCTCCTCCGTGCCTGCATCAACCCAGGGGTTTGTTCAGATTTTAAATGTTTGTTCAAATCACTGGGTTACGGTAAGTAACATCAACTGCGAGGTAGGTACTGTTAACGTTTATGACTCCTCTGGTCACGGGTCGACCGAGGAGTTCATTTCTCAAATAACAGGTCTCCTCTCTTTTTCAGGTCCCAAGGTCCTTCTGCAGTGGCCTGATGTCCAGCAGCAGAGAGGCAGCTCAGACTGTGGGCTGTTTGCTATTGCGAACAGTCTCACATGCTGCAGAGGTGAGGACCCAGCAAGCAAGGAATTTGATCAGTCTGCTATGCGTAAGCACCTCTTTTCCTGCTTTCAGGATGGGCACCTGACACCATTCCGCAGCTCCATACGGTGTCCACGCACGGCCCAGTCAGTGTACACTATGGACGTTAGTGTGCACTGCATCTGCAGGAGGACCATCCGACCAGAGCTTCAGGTATCCTGCAGGAGGTGTTTCAAGTTTTTCCATTCGTCTTGTGTGTCAATTAATATTATGTTTCCTAATGAATTTGTTTGTACTGCTTGTAAAGTTGTTTTTTAAGTATTTTCCAGATTGTACACAGATAGCCCTGCTACATGGTTGACTGGGGTTTCTGACAAGCCTGCCACACACTCCCAACAGTCCAAACCCACACACCTCTACCCCCAAAAAGAAACAGCTACTTCAGTCAAGTCAGTCAAGGTGTTTTGATGTAGGTTTTTCCTGGAGTACCTCAGGGGGCAGTTCCCGAACCCGTGTTTTTCCAAAGTGCTCCATTGAAAACCCCTTAATGCATGGATGTTCTCCTTTCGTTGGAAAGTGCTTGGTCAGCTGAAAATGGCTGACTGACTGCCATACAAAAAACACCTGCCAGATTCAGTAGTTTACGATTACAATTATTTCCATCGGGTCTCAAATCAACTGATGTGTTGACATTTTAATGGCGTGTATTAATGGCATGTCACCTTTGCTTACATGCTAACTCTGTTACATCTACTGTACCTCTGATGAAACTGAAGTCGTGACAGCATGTTTTAATCACTTATGAATGGAGGGTTTTTCTAAATGTTTTGCTGTGGTTGTCAGTGTTCATTGTTGTAGTGGTGGTTTCAGTTTGAAACTGTGAACGAAACATTGAGTTAAGAATCCAAGTGCAAGTTCTTATTTTTCAACAACAAACCCAACTGTGGCAACATCCCAGGCCCTGATAGACATCTTCCACACCCATGGTGCGCCGGAGGTCATCCTGACTGACCAGGGCAAAGAGTTCTGCAACAAGGTCATGTACTTGCTAAAACATATGATCTTGTAACAGTTATGGACATACTTGTATGGACAAAACTAATGACTTCTGTCTTACTTTCTTTTTTAGGTCAACCAGATTTTGTTTGAGAAGTGGGGGATGAAGCACCGGATTACCTCTGCCTACCATCCCCAGACCAACGGACTGGACGAGCGGACCAATCAAACACTCAAGAGGGCTATCGGGAAATCTCTGGATGGGCACCAGGAGCGGTGGGAGGACAACCTTAAGTTAATCCTTTTCGCACATAACACCAGCGTCCAGGCCTCCACCAAGTACTCGCCCTACCGCCTGATGTACGGTCGGGAGCCACGGCTGTCCTCTGAGGTATGTCAACTCTTGATATTATTGTTCTTATAATATATAATTTGTTTTGCAAATTGATTCTCAATATAAACAAAAAATAAAACACTAACTCTATGCAAATGTATGTATTGCGTATCTCTATTTGCCTCTCATTTCAGATCACAGGCGACCGTCCTTTTGTGGAGGTGGACGAGATTGATGAAGACACCGCTGCAGACTATCTCCACGCCAGGGCTGAGAAGGATGAGGAGGTCTTTGACGAGGTGAAAGATATTACACAACTATATACTGAACAACCACCTGAGTGATGCTAAGTAACTGCTAAAGCAATAACAATGCCTCAGCAATATACAGAGCTATACTGCACAACAGAGAATTACAATCTCTGCTGCTTCGCTTTTTCTTCAACGATCAAGGTGCGACTCAACGTGGAGAAGGCCCAGGAGAAACAGCGGGAAAGCTACCGGAAGAGGATCAAGAAGGGAACCAAGCGGTTTGAGATCCTCCCGGGCATGGAGGTCCTGAAGAAGAATGAGAGGAAACGTGGGAGACCTGGTGGCACAATGGACCCAGACTGGCCAACTACGTACCGGTAAATGTTAGACTTTTAAGAATATTCAGAATGAGAGGGTGATGTGCGATGTCCAATTTTGCCATTATTAATACATATTTTCTTCAGGGTGACTGAGGTTGGGGACAACAATTTGGTGCAGTTGGAGACCTTGGATGGCCAACAACTGGGAACCAAAACCCCCTATGCCTCAGTGAAGCCTCTGCGGACGAGTAAGTGTAACATACAGTTCACATTTTAAAGTTAATGTAATGTGAAACTGTATTTTTTTTACCACAAGATGTCATTCTAAAATTGTTTTGTTGATTGACTTAAGGATTCCGAGCCTGCCCGCCCACTCAGAAAGCTGTGTCCCATCCACCGGAGCCAGTGTGTTCTGATGACCCTGAACCGCTAAACTCTGAGCCGGAGTGGGACTCACTTCAGGTAAACTTAAAAATCCTAGCTTCATTCATTTTAAATAATCAAAATTCCAATGGCTGAGTACTGTAACATGACAGTCCCTTTAACCCAACATCATTATGTTTTTTAGGCACCATCTCAGCTGCTAGATGTCATCATCACAGATGCTCAGCTGGGGCGGGCCTGTCCAGCTTTACGTAGCAGGTTGGAGGTGCTTAGGCCTTTCGTTCTGACTCCCAATTGTTGGCTGAATGATCTCTCCATTGACAATGCTCAGGCTCTTTTACAGGCTCAACATCCCCATGTAGGAGGCCTCTACGCCACAACGTCCCTCTCCCTCCTCTCCTCCGTGCCTGCATCAACCCAGGGGTTTGTTCAGATTTTAAATGTTTGTTCAAATCACTGGGTTACGGTAAGTAACATCAACTGCGAGGTAGGTACTGTTAACGTTTATGACTCCTCTGGTCACGGGTCGACCGAGGAGTTCATTTCTCAAATAACAGGTCTCCTCTCTTTTTCAGGTCCCAAGGTCCTTCTGCAGTGGCCTGATGTCCAGCAGCAGAGAGGCAGCTCAGACTGTGGGCTGTTTGCTATTGCGAACAGTCTCACATGCTGCAGAGGTGAGGACCCAGCAAGCAAGGAATTTGATCAGTCTGCTATGCGTAAGCACCTCTTTTCCTGCTTTCAGGATGGGCACCTGACACCATTCCGCAGCTCCATACGGTGTCCACGCACGGCCCAGTCAGTGTACACTATGGACGTTAGTGTGCACTGCATCTGCAGGAGGACCATCCGACCAGAGCTTCAGGTATCCTGCAGGAGGTGTTTCAAGTTTTTCCATTCGTCTTGTGTGTCAATTAATATTATGTTTCCTAATGAATTTGTTTGTACTGCTTGTAAAGTTGTTTTTTAAGTATTTTCCAGATTGTACACAGATAGCCCTGCTACATGGTTGACTGGGGTTTCTGACAAGCCTGCCACACACTCCCAACAGTCCAAACCCACACACCTCTACCCCCAAAAAGAAACAGCTACTTCAGTCAAGTCAGTCAAGGTGTTTTGATGTAGGTTTTTCCTGGAGTACCTCAGGGGGCAGTTCCCGAACCCGTGTTTTTCCAAAGTGCTCCATTGAAAACCCCTTAATGCATGGATGTTCTCCTTTCGTTGGAAAGTGCTTGGTCAGCTGAAAATGGCTGACTGACTGCCATACAAAAAACACCTGCCAGATTCAGTAGTTTACGATTACAATTATTTCCATCGGGTCTCAAATCAACTGATGTGTTGACATTTTAATGGCGTGTATTAATGGCATGTCACCTTTGCTTACATGCTAACTCTGTTACATCTACTGTACCTCTGATGAAACTGAAGTCGTGACAGCATGTTTTAATCACTTATGAATGGAGGGTTTTTCTAAATGTTTTGCTGTGGTTGTCAGTGTTCATTGTTGTAGTGGTGGTTTCAGTTTGAAACTGTGAACGAAACATTGAGTTAAGAATCCAAGTGCAAGTTCTTATTTTTCAACAACAAACCCAACTGTGGCAACATCCCAGGCCCTGATAGACATCTTCCACACCCATGGTGCGCCGGAGGTCATCCTGACTGACCAGGGCAAAGAGTTCTGCAACAAGGTCATGTACTTGCTAAAACATATGATCTTGTAACAGTTATGGACATACTTGTATGGACAAAACTAATGACTTCTGTCTTACTTTCTTTTTTAGGTCAACCAGATTTGGTTTGAGAAGTGGGGGATGAAGCACCGGATTACCTCTGCCTACCATCCCCAGACCAACGGACTGGACGAGCGGACCAATCAAACACTCAAGAGGGCTATCGGGAAATCTCTGGATGGGCACCAGGAGCGGTGGGAGGACAACCTTAAGTTAATCCTTTTCGCACATAACACCAGCGTCCAGGCCTCCACCAAGTACTCGCCCTACCGCCTGATGTACGGTCGGGAGCCACGGCTGTCCTCTGAGGTATGTCAACTCTTGATATTATTGTTCTTATAATATATAATTTGTTTTGCAAATTGATTCTCAATATAAACAAAAAATAAAACACTAACTCTATGCAAATGTATGTATTGCGTATCTCTATTTGCCTCTCATTTCAGATCACAGGCGACCGTCCTTTTGTGGAGGTGGACGAGATTGATGAAGACACCGCTGCAGACTATCTCCACGCCAGGGCTGAGAAGGATGAGGAGGTCTTTGACGAGGTGAAAGATATTACACAACTATATACTGAACAACCACCTGAGTGATGCTAAGTAACTGCTAAAGCAATAACAATGCCTCAGCAATATACAGAGCTATACTGCACAACAGAGAATTACAATCTCTGCTGCTTCGCTTTTTCTTCAACGATCAAGGTGCGACTCAACGTGGAGAAGGCCCAGGAGAAACAGCGGGAAAGCTGCCGGAAGAGGATCAAGAAGGGAACCAAGCGGTTTGAGATCCTCCCGGGCATGGAGGTCCTGAAGAAGAATGAGAGGAAACGTGGGAGACCTGGTGGCACAATGGACCCAGACTGGCCAACTACGTACCGGTAAATGTTAGACTTTTAAGAATATTCAGAATGAGAGGGTGATGTGTGTCATCCTCGGGATGAGTTTATTGTTTATTTTTGTTTGAAGCATTTGTTGTAACTCCAGTTCTGTTTTATCGATACCAATAAGACTGTTAATTTGTCTTGGCCTGTAATAAATATCCTTATTACAAAACACCAGTAATACTTTGTTACTTCTTCTTCTCCCTAGCGAACATAGAACGTAACAAGTGGGGGCTCGTCCGTTCTGGTCAGGAAGTCTGATAAGCACTCGTACACCCGCTTGTAATCGTAGGCAGGCTGGTGGAGGAGCTGGCAGACCCTGCACTCCGAGGGGCTGCTGGCGTTGTGGCAGTGGAAGGAGCAGAGGGAGAGGGGGGCGCCCCTCATAAAGCACTCGTACTCCACCGTTAGGTCCTCCCCCAACTTCAGCAGCAGAGACTCTGCCAGACGGAGGTCAGCGTCTATATCCAGGAGGTCAAAGTTGAAGACCTGCAGGTATCCCAGCACCACCTTGTCTCTGCGGCTGCTCCACTACACACTCCTCTTGTGGGCGTTACAGTGGCACAGCCCCGCCTTCGTCCACACAGAACACTCCAAAGCTACTTTATCACAGATGTAGCAGAAGCACTGGGAACAGAACATGTGGTTACTGCCCACTTGGCCTCCGGTCTCACTGTCTGTAGCAATGAAGGGGTGTGTGCAGCAGTCATATCGTGCGTGGGGCAGCACCTCGGCTTTCTGACAGTATATGACCACCAGGTCATCTTCATCCGACAGACTCAGATCTGACACCGCTGTGTTAGCTTGGTTCTTTTGTTCTTCCACGATGAAGAGCGAGTCGTTGTTGTCAACCGAGCCGTCTTCGTCGTCACTGCTTAAAATGATCACGATGTCCTGACAGTCCTGCTGCATCGTCCCAGCTACGACCTAACCCTAACCCTAACACGGAGGCGTTCAGTCTAGTAACTTAACTACAACAACTATACAAGTTGTGCTAACAGCTCACATTTATTACGGCAAGAGTCAGAAATGTATGGCTACATAAAAGTTTATTTTTGTTTGAAGCATTTGTTGTAACTCCATTTCTGTTTTATCGATACCAATAAGACTGTTAATTTGTCTTGGCCTGTAATAAATATCCTTATTACAAAACACCAGTAATACTTTGTTACTTCTTCTTCTCCCTAGCGAACATAGAACGTAACAAGTGGGGGCTCGTCCGTTCTGGTCAGGAAGTCTGATAAGCACTCGTACACCCGCTTGTAATCGTAGGCAGGCTGGTGGAGGAGCTGGCAGACCCTGCACTCCGAGGGGCTGCTGGCGTTGTGGCAGTGGAAGGAGCAGAGGGAGAGGGGGGCGCCCCTCATAAAGCACTCGTACTCCACCGTTAGGTCCTCCCCCAACTTCAGCAGCAGAGACTCTGCCAGACGGAGGTCAGCGTCTATATCCAGGAGGTCAAAGTTGAAGACCTGCAGGTATCCCAGCACCACCTTGTCTCTGCGGCTGCTCCAGTACACACTCCTCTTGTGGGCGTTACAGTGGCACAGCCCCGCCTTCGTCCACACAGAACACTCCAAAGCTACTTTATCACAGATGTATCAGAAGCACTGGGAACAGAACATGTGGTTACTGCCCACTGGGCCTCCGGTCTCACTGTCTGTAGCAATGAAGGGGTGTGTGCAGCAGTCATATCGTGCGTGGGGCAGCACCTCGGCTTTCTGACAGTATATGACCACCAGGTCATCTTCATCCGACAGACTCAGATCTGACACCGCTGTGTTAGCTTGGTTCTTTTGTTCTTCCACGATGAAGAGCGAGTCGTTGTTGTCAACCGAGCCGTCTTCGTCGTCACTGCTTAAAATGATCACGATGTCCTGACAGTCCTGCTGCATCGTCCCAGCTTAGGGTGACCAGATGTCCCACTTTGTGCGGGACTGCACAGCATTTTCACGACTTTTAGTGCGTCCCGCAAATTGGGACGATGTCCCGCATATTTAATTATTATTGGGCAAAAAAAAAAAAAAAAGGATTTATCCAATGGCTGTGGAGAAAGCAGGGAAGGCTATCGTCACAGGGCTGTGTTTGCTGTCAATCAAACTGTAGCACACGTCAGGTGCTGGGGTCAAGTGCAGCCAGGTTAACCAATGAAAGTAAGTCCCCCCCAAACAACAACGAACGCGAGTCAAATGCAGCAGGTTCTAGAAAATGGAGGAAACTCAAACCACAGTCAGCAAGAAAAGAAGATGCACCTACAACAAAGACTGGGAAAACACTTATACGTGGGTGAAGCCAGTGCAGGGCGACTCTCAGAGAGTTTTTTGCAATCTTTGCAAGAGTTCTTTTTCAATTTCACATGGCGGTGAATACGACATCAAAAGACACAGAGAATGCGATTCTCACAAGAAACGTGTCGCTCAAAAAGAGACATCCAACTCTATGGAGACATTCCTACTCAAACCGAAAAATGATGGCCACTCTGATAAGGTAACAGCAGCAGAAATAACCAATGTTTACCATACAGTGCAACACTCCCAATCATACCGGTCAATTGACTGTGTTAACAAGCTAGCTCCGACCATTTTTCCAGACTCTGAGATAGCAAAGAAAATGTCATGTGGTCGTACTAAAGCAGCGTCCATAGTAACAGATGTGCTTGCCCCTGCCTCTGTGGAGAGTTGTTTGACAGAATTAAAGACACCACTAGTGGTTCAACAACTTCCAAGTTACAAAATAGCCCAGCCCCACACACCATTTTTTTCGGTGGCTTCAGATGCTTCAAATCATGGCACGACAAAACTCTTCCCACTGTCTCTGAGATATTGGACCCCAGAGTTGGGTTTGAAAAGTAAGATCCTTGACTTCTATGAGGATAGTGATGAGTCAGCTGCTGCCATACACCGCCAGATTACAAGCAAGCTACAAGAAAAGGGCCTGCAATCTGACATGATTTCAGCATACACTGCCGACAATGCAAGTGTAAATTATGGGAAAAACAATTCTGTTTTCCAGAAGCTAAAAGCAGACAACAGTTGCATCATAAAGGCTAACTGTATGGCCCACATAGTGCACAACAGTGCAAAGCATGCTGGAGACAGGTTGAACATTGACATTGAGTCTGTAGTGAACAAAACATTCAGTCACTTTTCATCATCTGCAAAACGTACAGCAGAATTGAAAGCAGTGTGCACTTTTTTGGAAGAAGAATATCAGGTTGTGCGGAGACACGTATCCACAAGATGGTTGAGTCTGTGGCCTGCTGTCAAGAGGCTACATGACAGCTGGACAGCTATCAAGAGTTACTTCTTGTCACTGGGAGAGGATCAGTGCCCAAAGTCACTGTGGCAGCTGTTCAAAAATGATGAGGATGGTGATGGGATACCCCTTGAGCTACAGGTCTACCTGTCCTTCCTCAATAATGTGCTGAAGATCTTCCATGAAGTTGTGCTGCTGTTGGAGAGAGAGGACGGGACCGTCTGTGAGCTATATGACATGATGCTTACTCTCAAGACAAAGCTCCAACAACGACAGATTGATTCCTTCTTTGGAATGGAGACCAGTGCTATGCTCCAACAGTTTCCAGACAAAAAGGCAGCAGCAATCAAACATGATCTTTCCAGGTTCTACCAGGCTGCTCTCAACTACCTTGAGAAGTGGTATGACTTCACAGACAACAACTACCAGAAGAATGTTGCAAGCTTGGCTCTGAAGAGCAAGTTCACATTCTCCCATCTCTGTGATGCAGTGGAGGTCCTACAGATAAGGGGGAAACTAGACATGGATGAACTGTATGATGAATACTGTGTGATTTTGCCACGCCAGCAGGACGTAGTGGAGAGAGAAGCTCCTGTTGTGGAGAAGTGGTCCACCTTGCTTAAAGGCACAAACACACCAAATCTTACTGCTGTGGCATCCTTTCTCTTAAGCATCCCCATCACTAATGCTTCGGTAGAGAGTGTGTTTTCCCTCATGACGGCAGCGTGGACTGACCAGAGGAACCGGTGCTCTGTGGAGCGTATCAAGTCTGAAATTCAAATCAAGACCAACTTTGGATACAGTTGTAAGGAATTCTACACCTATGCACTCAAGGAGAAGGCCTTATTGGAAGCTGCACGCTCAAACAAAAAGTACCAAGGCAAGAAGAGCATCTAAGGTAAGATAAACTTACTAAACTGTTTAGAATATAGGCTAGACTAAGAGTAGGATATTTTTGAATATAGTATGATATTGCTGGCCAATGTGGTGTTAGATTTTAATACGGTGCTGCTATTCTTGTGTTTCTGTTTCACACCAGGTGCTTTCCATGGTGCTGGAGTGCATAGATAGCCTGTGTGGGGGGGCCCACCTGCTGTTGCTGTGATGGAGAAAACTAAAGAGATTTGTGATGGACAAAACAGAAAATATTTCAACCAGGTGCCTTCCATGGTGCTCGGAGTGGATAGCCTGTGTGGGCTTGCCTGTGTCTGCAGCTGTTGCTGTGATGGACACAACTGAAAGGAGTTTTATGTTATTTATTATTACATTTAGTTTTTTTGCCAGTTTTTGTAGTTGTATTTTGTGCCTACTTTTACAGGAAATACACTAGTTGAATTTGGCTTAGGAAGATGCATTTATAAAGACTTGAAGTGAATAATGCCTGCTGCTTTGGTTAGCCTTAGTTTACTTTTCTTTACTAAGATACTAAATTGATACTGCACTTCACTTTCTGCTCCATAGAGATACTGTTTTGTGAGTTCACATTCAAATAAAATACATTTGTTATATAACCTATTTGTTAAGTTTTTATCTGCATAGTCTATTGGATGCTACTGAATAAACCAAACAGAATAGGAAACAGAATGGAAATGCATTTAAAAAAATAGACATATCTCTCAACTCGGCCGGGGGGGTGGCGGGGGGGGGGGGGGTGTAGTACCAGGGGCACCTAAAGTTCGGTCGGGGCCTGTTGAGAGGGTGTCCCACATTGTCCCACACAAACATACTCCTTGTCCCACATTTGGGTTGTTGGGACCTGGTCACCCTATGGGACCCAGCTACGACCTAACCCTAACCCTAACACGGAGGCGTTCAGTCTAGTAACTTAACTACAACAACTATACAAGTTGTGCTAACAGCTCACATTTATTACGGCAAGAGTCAGAAATGTATGGCTACATAAAAGTTTATTTTTGTTTGAAGCATTTGTTGTAACTCCAGTTCTGTTTTATCGATACCAATAAGACTGTTAATTTGTCTTGGCCTGTAATAAATATCCTTATTACATAACACCAGTAATACTTTGTTACTTCTTCTTCTCCCCAGCGAACATAGAACGTAACAAGTGGGGGCTCGTCCGTTCTGGTCAGGAAGTCTGATAAGCACTCGTACACCCGCTTGTAATCGTAGGCAGGCTGGTGGAGGAGCTGGCAGACCCTGCACTCCGAGGGGCTGCTGGCGTTGTGGCAGTGGAAGGAGCAGAGGGAGAGGGGGGCGCCCCTCATAAAGCACTCGTACTCCACCGTTAGGTCCTCCCCCAACTTCAGCAGCAGAGACTCTGCCAGACGGAGGTCAGCGTCTATATCCAGGAGGTCAAAGTTGAAGACCTGCAGGTATCCCAGCACCACCTTGTCTCTGCGGCTGCTCCAGTACACACTCCTCTTGTGGGCGTTACAGTGGCACAGCCCCGCCTTCGTCCACACAGAACACTCCAAAGCTACTTTATCACAGATGTAGCAGAAGCACTGGGAACAGAACATGTGGTTACTGCCCACTGGGCCTCCGGTCTCACTGTCTGTAGCAATGAAGGGGTGTGTGCAGCAGTCATATCGTGCGTGGGGCAGCACCTCGGCTTTCTGACAGTATATGACCACCAGGTCATCTTCATCCGACAGACTCAGATCTGACACCGCTGTGTTAGCTTGGTTCTTTTGTTCTTCCACGATGAAGAGCGAGTCGTTGTTGTCAACCGAGCCGTCTTCGTCGTCACTGCTTAAAATGATCACGATGTCCTGACAGTCCTGCTGCATCGTCCCAGCTTAGGGTGACCAGATGTCCCGCTTTGTGCGGGACTGCACAGCATTTTCACGACTTTTAGTGCGTCCCGCAAATTGGGACGATGTCCCGCATATTTAATTATTATTGGGCAAAAAAAAAAAAAAAAGGATTTATCCAATGGCTGTGGAGAAAGCAGGGAAGGCTATCGTCACAGGGCTGTGTTTGCTGTCAATCAAACTGTAGCACACGTCAGGTGCTGGGGTCAAGTGCAGCCAGGTTAACCAATGAAAGTAAGTCCCCCCCAAACAACAACGAACGCGAGTCAAATGCAGCAGGTTCTAGAAAATGGAGGAAACTCAAACCACAGTCAGCAAGAAAAGAAGATGCACCTACAACAAAGACTGGGAAAACACTTATACGTGGGTGAAGCCAGTGCAGGGCGACTCTCAGAGAGTTTTTTGCAATCTTTGCAAGAGTTCTTTTTCAATTTCACATGGCGGTGAATACGACATCAAAAGACACAGAGAATGCGATTCTCACAAGAAACGTGTCGCTCAAAAAGAGACATCCAACTCTATGGAGACATTCCTACTCAAACCGAAAAATGATGGCCACTCTGATAAGGTAACAGCAGCAGAAATAACCAATGTTTACCATACAGTGCAACACTCCCAATCATACCGGTCAATTGACTGTGTTAACAAGCTAGCTCCGACCATTTTTCCAGACTCTGAGATAGCAAAGAAAATGTCATGTGGTCGTACTAAAGCAGCGTCCATAGTAACAGATGTGCTTGCCCCTGCCTCTGTGGAGAGTTGTTTGACAGAATTAAAGACACCACTAGTGGTTCAACAACTTCCAAGTTACAAAATAGCCCAGCCCCACACACCATTTTTTTCGGTGGCTTCAGATGCTTCAAATCATGGCACGACAAAACTCTTCCCACTGTCTCTGAGATATTGGACCCCAGAGTTGGGTTTGAAAAGTAAGATCCTTGACTTCTATGAGGATAGTGATGAGTCAGCTGCTGCCATACACCGCCAGATTACAAGCAAGCTACAAGAAAAGGGCCTGCAATCTGACATGATTTCAGCATACACTGCCGACAATGCAAGTGTAAATTATGGGAAAAACAATTCTGTTTTCCAGAAGCTAAAAGCAGACAACAGTTGCATCATAAAGGCTAACTGTATGGCCCACATAGTGCACAACAGTGCAAAGCATGCTGGAGACAGGTTGAACATTGACATTGAGTCTGTAGTGAACAAAACATTCAGTCACTTTTCATCATCTGCAAAACGTACAGCAGAATTGAAAGCAGTGTGCACTTTTTTGGAAGAAGAATATCAGGTTGTGCGGAGACACGTATCCACAAGATGGTTGAGTCTGTGGCCTGCTGTCAAGAGGCTACATGACAGCTGGACAGCTATCAAGAGTTACTTCTTGTCACTGGGAGAGGATCAGTGCCCAAAGTCACTGTGGCAGCTGTTCAAAAATGATGAGGATGGTGATGGGATACCCCTTGAGCTACAGGTCTACCTGTCCTTCCTCAATAATGTGCTGAAGATCTTCCATGAAGTTGTGCTGCTGTTGGAGAGAGAGGACGGGACCGTCTGTGAGCTATATGACATGATGCTTACTCTCAAGACAAAGCTCCAACAACGACAGATTGATTCCTTCTTTGGAATGGAGACCAGTGCTATCCTCCAACAGTTTCCAGACAAAAAGGCAGCAGCAATCAAACATGATCTTTCCAGGTTCTACCAGGCTGCTCTCAACTACCTTGAGAAGTGGTATGACTTCACAGACAACAACTACCAGAAGAATGTTGCAAGCTTGGCTCTGAAGAGCAAGTTCACATTCTCCCATCTCTGTGATGCAGTGGAGGTCCTACAGATAAGGGGGAAACTAGACATGGATGAACTGTATGATGAATACTGTGTGATTTTGCCACGCCAGCAGGACGTAGTGGAGAGAGAAGCTCCTGTTGTGGAGAAGTGGTCCACCTTGCTTAAAGGCACAAACACACCAAATCTGACTGCTGTGGCATCCTTTCTCTTAAGCATCCCCATCACTAATGCTTCGGTAGAGAGTGTGTTTTCCCTCATGACGGCAGCGTGGACTGACCAGCGGAACCGGTGCTCTGTGGAGCTTATCAAGTCTGAAATTCAAATCAAGACCAACTTTGGATACAGTTGTAAGGAATTCTACACCTATGCACTCAAGGAGAAGGCCTTATTGGAAGCTGCACGCTCAAACAAAAAGTACCAAGGCAAGAAGAGCATCTAAGGTAAGATAAACTTACTAAACTGTTTAGAATATAGGCTAGACTAAGAGTAGGATATTTTTGAATATAGTATGATATTGCTGGCCAATGTGGTGTTAGATTTTAATACGGTGCTGCTATTCTTGTGTTTCTGTTTCACACCAGGTGCTTTCCATGGTGCTGGAGTGCATAGATAGCCTGTGTGGGGGGGCCCACCTGCTGTTGCTGTGATGGAGAAAACTAAAGAGATTTGTGATGGACAAAACAGAAAATATTTCAACCAGGTGCCTTCCATGGTGCTCGGAGTGGATAGCCTGTGTGGGCTTGCCTGTGTCTGCAGCTGTTGCTGTGATGGACACAACTGAAAGGAGTTTTATGTTATTTATTATTACATTTAGTTTTTTTGCCAGTTTTTGTAGTTGTATTTTGTGCCTACTTTTACAGGAAATACACTAGTTGAATTTGGCTTAGGAAGATGCATTTATAAAGACTTGAAGTGAATAATGCCTGCTGCTTTGGTTAGCCTTAGTTTACTTTTCTTTACTAAGATACTAAATTGATACTGCACTTCACTTTCTGCTCCATAGAGATACTGTTTTGTGAGTTCACATTCAAATAAAATATATTTGTTATATAACCTATTTGTTAAGTTTTTATCTGCATAGTCTATTGGATGCTACTGAATAAACCAAACAGAATAGGAAACAGAATGGAAATGCATTTAAAAAAATAGACATATCTCTCAACTCGGCCGGGGGGGTGGCGGGGGGGGGGGGGGGTGTAGTACCAGGGGCACCTAAAGTTCGGTCGGGGCCTGTTGAGAGGGTGTCCCACATTGTCCCACACAAACATACTCCTTGTCCCACATTTGGGTTGTTGGGACCTGGACCTATGGGACCCAGCTACGACCTAACCCTAACCCTAACACGGAGGCGTTCAGTCTAGTAACTTAACTACAACAACTATACAAGTTGTGCTAACAGCTCACATTTATTACGGCAAGAGTCAGAAATGTATGGCTACATAAAAGTTTATTTTTGTTTGAAGCATTTGTTGTAACTCCAGTTCTGTTTTATCGATACCAATAAGACTGTTAATTTGTCTTGGCCTGTAATAAATATCCTTATTACATAACACCAGTAATACTTTGTTACTTCTTCTTCTCCCTAGCGAACATAGAACGTAACAAGTGGGGGCTCGTCCGTTCTGGTCAGGAAGTCTGATAAGCACTCGTACACCCGCTTGTAATCGTAGGCAGGCTGGTGGAGGAGCTGGCAGACCCTGCACTCCGAGGGGCTGCTGGCGTTGTGGCAGTGGAAGGAGCAGAGGGAGAGGGGGGCGCCCCTCATAAAGCACTCGTACTCCACCGTTAGGTCCTCCCCCAACTTCAGCAGCAGAGACTCTGCCAGACGGAGGTCAGCGTCTATATCCAGGAGGTCAAAGTTGAAGACCTGCAGGTATCCCAGCACCACCTTGTCTCTGCGGCTGCTCCAGTACACACTCCTCTTGTGGGCGTTACAGTGGCACAGCCCCGCCTTCGTCCACACAGAACACTCCAAAGCTACTTTATCACAGATGTAGCAGAAGCACTGGGAACAGAACATGTGGTTACTGCCCACTGGGCCTCCGGTCTTACTGTCTGTAGCAATGAAGGGGTGTGTGCAGCAGTCATATCGTGCGTGGGGCAGCACCTCGGCTTTCTGACAGTATATGACCACCAGGTCATCTTCATCCGACAGACTCAGATCTGACACCGCTGTGTTAGCTTGGTTCTTTTGTTCTTCCACGATGAAGAGCGAGTCGTTGTTGTCAACCGAGCCGTCTTCGTCGTCACTGCTTAAAATGATCACGATGTCCTGACAGTCCTGCTGCATCGTCCCAGCTTAGGGTGACCAGATGTCCCGCTTTGTGCGGGACTGCACAGCATTTTCACGACTTTTAGTGCGTCCCGCAAATTGGGACGATGTCCCGCATATTTAATTATTATTGGGCAAAAAAAAAAAAAAAAGGATTTATCCAATGGCTGTGGAGAAAGCAGGGAAGGCTATCGTCACAGGGCTGTGTTTGCTGTCAATCAAACTGTAGCACACGTCAGGTGCTGGGGTCAAGTGCAGCCAGGTTAACCAATGAAAGTAAGTCCCCCCCAAACAACAACGAACGCGAGTCAAATGCAGCAGGTTCTAGAAAATGGAGGAAACTCAAACCACAGTCAGCAAGAAAAGAAGATGCACCTACAACAAAGACTGGGAAAACACTTATACGTGGGTGAAGCCAGTGCAGGGCGACTCTCAGAGAGTTTTTTGCAATCTTTGCAAGAGTTCTTTTTCAATTTCACATGGCGGTGAATACGACATCAAAAGACACAGAGAATGCGATTCTCACAAGAAACGTGTCGCTCAAAAAGAGACATCCAACTCTATGGAGACATTCCTACTCAAACCGAAAAATGATGGCCACTCTGATAAGGTAACAGCAGCAGAAATAACCAATGTTTACCATACAGTGCAACACTCCCAATCATACCGGTCAATTGACTGTGTTAACAAGCTAGCTCCGACCATTTTTCCAGACTCTGAGATAGCAAAGAAAATGTCATGTGGTCGTACTAAAGCAGCGTCCATAGTAACAGATGTGCTTGCCCCTGCCTCTGTGGAGAGTTGTTTGACAGAATTAAAGACACCACTAGTGGTTCAACAACTTCCAAGTTACAAAATAGCCCAGCCCCACACACCATTTTTTTCGGTGGCTTCAGATGCTTCAAATCATGGCACGACAAAACTCTTCCCACTGTCTCTGAGATATTGGACCCCAGAGTTGGGTTTGAAAAGTAAGATCCTTGACTTCTATGAGGATAGTGATGAGTCAGCTGCTGCCATACACCGCCAGATTACAAGCAAGCTACAAGAAAAGGGCCTGCAATCTGACATGATTTCAGCATACACTGCCGACAATGCAAGTGTAAATTATGGGAAAAACAATTCTGTTTTCCAGAAGCTAAAAGCAGACAACAGTTGCATCATAAAGGCTAACTGTATGGCCCACATAGTGCACAACAGTGCAAAGCATGCTGGAGACAGGTTGAACATTGACATTGAGTCTGTAGTGAACAAAACATTCAGTCACTTTTCATCATCTGCAAAACGTACAGCAGAATTGAAAGCAGTGTGCACTTTTTTGGAAGAAGAATATCAGGTTGTGCGGAGACACGTATCCACAAGATGGTTGAGTCTGTGGCCTGCTGTCAAGAGGCTACATGACAGCTGGACAGCTATCAAGAGTTACTTCTTGTCACTGGGAGAGGATCAGTGCCCAAAGTCACTGTGGCAGCTGTTCAAAAATGATGAGGATGGTGATGGGATACCCCTTGAGCTACAGGTCTACCTGTCCTTCCTCAATAATGTGCTGAAGATCTTCCATGAAGTTGTGCTGCTGTTGGAGAGAGAGGACGGGACCGTCTGTGAGCTATATGACATGATGCTTACTCTCAAGACAAAGCTCCAACAACGACAGATTGATTCCTTCTTTGGAATGGAGACCAGTGCTATGCTCCAACAGTTTCCAGACAAAAAGGCAGCAGCAATCAAACATGATCTTTCCAGGTTCTACCAGGCTGCTCTCAACTACCTTGAGAAGTGGTATGACTTCACAGACAACAACTACCAGAAGAATGTTGCAAGCTTGGCTCTGAAGAGCAAGTTCACATTCTCCCATCTCTGTGATGCAGTGGAGGTCCTACAGATAAGGGGGAAACTAGACATGGATGAACTGTATGATGAATACTGTGTGATTTTGCCACGCCAGCAGGACGTAGTGGAGAGAGAAGCTCCTGTTGTGGAGAAGCGGTCCACCTTGCTTAAAGGCACAAACACACCAAATCTGACTGCTGTGGCATCCTTTCTCTTAAGCATCCCCATCACTAATGCTTCGGTAGAGAGTGTGTTTTCCCTCATGACGGCAGCGTGGACTGACCAGCGGAACCGGTGCTCTGTGGAGCTTATCAAGTCTGAAATTCAAATCAAGACCAACTTTGGATACAGTTGTAAGGAATTCTACACCTATGCACTCAAGGAGAAGGCCTTATTGGAAGCTGCACGCTCAAACAAAAAGTACCAAGGCAAGAAGAGCATCTAAGGTAAGATAAACTTACTAAACTGTTTAGAATATAGGCTAGACTAAGAGTAGGATATTTTTGAATATAGTATGATATTGCTGGCCAATGTGGTGTTAGATTTTAATACGGTGCTGCTATTCTTGTGTTTCTGTTTCACACCAGGTGCTTTCCATGGTGCTGGAGTGCATAGATAGCCTGTGTGGGGGGGCCCACCTGCTGTTGCTGTGATGGAGAAAACTAAAGAGATTTGTGATGGACAAAACAGAAAATATTTCAACCAGGTGCCTTCCATGGTGCTCGGAGTGGATAGCCTGTGTGGGCTTGCCTGTGTCTGCAGCTGTTGCTGTGATGGACACAACTGAAAGGAGTTTTATGTTATTTATTATTACATTTAGTTTTTTTGCCAGTTTTTGTAGTTGTATTTTGTGCCTACTTTTACAGGAAATACACTAGTTGAATTTGGCTTAGGAAGATGCATTTATAAAGACTTGAAGTGAATAATGCCTGCTGCTTTGGTTAGCCTTAGTTTACTTTTCTTTACTAAGATACTAAATTGATACTGCACTTCACTTTCTGCTCCATAGAGATACTGTTTTGTGAGTTCACATTCAAATAAAATATATTTGTTATATAACCTATTTGTTAAGTTTTTATCTGCATAGTCTATTGGATGCTACTGAATAAACCAAACAGAATAGGAAACAGAATGGAAATGCATTTAAAAAAATAGACATATCTCTCAACTCGGCCGGGGGGGTGGCGGGGGGGGGGGTGTAGTACCAGGGGCACCTAAAGTTCGGTCGGGGCCTGTTGAGAGGGTGTCCCACATTGTCCCACACAAACATACTCCTTGTCCCACATTTGGGTTGTTGGGACCTGGTCACCCTATGGGACCCAGCTACGACCTAACCCTAACCCTAACACGGAGGCGTTCAGTCTAGTAACTTAACTACAACAACTATACAAGTTGTGCTAACAGCTCACATTTATTACGGCAAGAGTCAGAAATGTATGGCTACATAAAAGTTTATTTTTGTTTGAAGCATTTGTTGTAACTCCAGTTCTGTTTTATCGATACCAATAAGACTGTTAATTTGTCTTGGCCTGTAATAAATATCCTTATTACATAACACCAGTAATACTTTGTTACTTCTTCTTCTCCCTAGCGAACATAGAACGTAACAAGTGGGGGCTCGTCCGTTCTGGTCAGGAAGTCTGATAAGCACTCGTACACCCGCTTGTAATCGTAGGCAGGCTGGTGGAGGAGCTGGCAGACCCTGCACTCCGAGGGGCTGCTGGCGTTGTGGCAGTGGAAGGAGCAGAGGGAGAGGGGGGCGCCCCTCATAAAGCACTCGTACTCCACCGTTAGGTCCTCCCCCAACTTCAGCAGCAGAGACTCTGCCAGACGGAGGTCAGCGTCTATATCCAGGAGGTCAAAGTTGAAGACCTGCAGGTATCCCAGCACCACCTTGTCTCTGCGGCTGCTCCAGTACACACTCCTCTTGTGGGCGTTACAGTGGCACAGCCCCGCCTTCGTCCACACAGAACACTCCAAAGCTACTTTATCACAGATGTAGCAGAAGCACTGGGAACAGAACATGTGGTTACTGCCCACTGGGCCTCCGGTCTCACTGTCTGTAGCAATGAAGGGGTGTGTGCAGCAGTCATATCGTGCGTGGGGCAGCACCTCGGCTTTCTGACAGTATATGACCACCAGGTCATCTTCATCCGACAGACTCAGATCTGACACCGCTGTGTTAGCTTGGTTCTTTTGTTCTTCCACGATGAAGAGCGAGTCGTTGTTGTCAACCGAGCCGTCTTCGTCGTCACTGCTTAAAATGATCACGATGTCCTGACAGTCCTGCTGCATCGTCCCAGCTTAGGGTGACCAGATGTCCCGCTTTGTGCGGGACTGCACAGCATTTTCACGACTTTTAGTGCGTCCCGCAAATTGGGACGATGTCCCGCATATTTAATTATTATTGGGCAAAAAAAAAAAAAAAAGGATTTATCCAATGGCTGTGGAGAAAGCAGGGAAGGCTATCGTCACAGGGCTGTGTTTGCTGTCAATCAAACTGTAGCACACGTCAGGTGCTGGGGTCAAGTGCAGCCAGGTTAACCAATGAAAGTAAGTCCCCCCCAAACAACAACGAACGCGAGTCAAATGCAGCAGGTTCTAGAAAATGGAGGAAACTCAAACCACAGTCAGCAAGAAAAGAAGATGCACCTACAACAAAGACTGGGAAAACACTTATACGTGGGTGAAGCCAGTGCAGGGCGACTCTCAGAGTTTTTTGCAATCTTTGCAAGAGTTCTTTTTCAATTTCACATGGCGGTGAATACGACATCAAAAGACACAGAGAATGCGATTCTCACAAGAAACGTGTCGCTCAAAAAGAGACATCCAACTCTATGGAGACATTCCTACTCAAACCGAAAAATGATGGCCACTCTGATAAGGTAACAGCAGCAGAAATAACCAATGTTTACCATACAGTGCAACACTCCCAATCATACCGGTCAATTGACTGTGTTAACAAGCTAGCTCCGACCATTTTTCCAGACTCTGAGATAGCAAAGAAAATGTCATGTGGTCGTACTAAAGCAGCGTCCATAGTAACAGATGTGCTTGCCCCTGCCTCTGTGGAGAGTTGTTTGACAGAATTAAAGACACCACTAGTGGTTCAACAACTTCCAAGTTACAAAATAGCCCAGCCCCACACACCATTTTTTTCGGTGGCTTCAGATGCTTCAAATCATGGCACGACAAAACTCTTCCCACTGTCTCTGAGATATTGGACCCCAGAGTTGGGTTTGAAAAGTAAGATCCTTGACTTCTATGAGGATAGTGATGAGTCAGCTGCTGCCATACACCGCCAGATTACAAGCAAGCTACAAGAAAAGGGCCTGCAATCTGACATGATTTCAGCATACACTGCCGACAATGCAAGTGTAAATTATGGGAAAAACAATTCTGTTTTCCAGAAGCTAAAAGCAGACAACAGTTGCATCATAAAGGCTAACTGTATGGCCCACATAGTGCACAACAGTGCAAAGCATGCTGGAGACAGGTTGAACATTGACATTGAGTCTGTAGTGAACAAAACATTCAGTCACTTTTCATCATCTGCAAAACGTACAGCAGAATTGAAAGCAGTGTGCACTTTTTTGGAAGAAGAATATCAGGTTGTGCGGAGACACGTATCCACAAGATGGTTGAGTCTGTGGCCTGCTGTCAAGAGGCTACATGACAGCTGGACAGCTATCAAGAGTTACTTCTTGTCACTGGGAGAGGATCAGTGCCCAAAGTCACTGTGGCAGCTGTTCAAAAATGATGAGGATGGTGATGGGATACCCCTTGAGCTACAGGTCTACCTGTCCTTCCTCAATAATGTGCTGAAGATCTTCCATGAAGTTGTGCTGCTGTTGGAGAGAGAGGACGGGACCGTCTGTGAGCTATATGACATGATGCTTACTCTCAAGACAAAGCTCCAACAACGACAGATTGATTCCTTCTTTGGAATGGAGACCAGTGCTATGCTCCAACAGTTTCCAGACAAAAAGGCAGCAGCAATCAAACATGATCTTTCCAGGTTCTACCAGGCTGCTCTCAACTACCTTGAGAAGTGGTATGACTTCACAGACAACAACTACCAGAAGAATGTTGCAAGCTTGGCTCTGAAGAGCAAGTTCACATTCTCCCATCTCTGTGATGCAGTGGAGGTCCTACAGATAAGGGGGAAACTAGACATGGATGAACTGTATGATGAATACTGTGTGATTTTGCCACGCCAGCAGGACGTAGTGGAGAGAGAAGCTCCTGTTGTGGAGAAGTGGTCCACCTTGCTTAAAGGCACAAACACACCAAATCTGACTGCTGTGGCATCCTTTCTCTTAAGCATCCCCATCACTAATGCTTCGGTAGAGAGTGTGTTTTCCCTCATGACGGCAGCGTGGACTGACCAGCGGAACCGGTGCTCTGTGGAGCTTATCAAGTCTGAAATTCAAATCAAGACCAACTTTGGATACAGTTGTAAGGAATTCTACACCTATGCACTCAAGGAGAAGGCCTTATTGGAAGCTGCACGCTCAAACAAAAAGTACCAAGGCAAGAAGAGCATCTAAGGTAAGATAAACTTACTAAACTGTTTAGAATATAGGCTAGACTAAGAGTAGGATATTTTTGAATATAGTATGATATTGCTGGCCAATGTGGTGTTAGATTTTAATACGGTGCTGCTATTCTTGTGTTTCTGTTTCACACCAGGTGCTTTCCATGGTGCTGGAGTGCATAGATAGCCTGTGTGGGGGGGCCCACCTGCTGTTGCTGTGATGGAGAAAACTAAAGAGATTTGTGATGGACAAAACAGAAAATATTTCAACCAGGTGCCTTCCATGGTGCTCGGAGTGGATAGCCTGTGTGGGCTTGCCTGTGTCTGCAGCTGTTGCTGTGATGGACACAACTGAAAGGAGTTCAGTTTAGCACAGTGGTTCCCAACCGGGGGTACGCGGACCCCTAGGGGTACGTGAGGGGATTGCAGGGGGTACGTGGAAAGATTTGGAATTATAATTTATTTCCCTTTCCAAAAAAATAATTAAATATAGTCGTTTCATAAACCTGTTGTTAAAATGGTACGATGCAACTTAAGTTCCTCCCCGACAGGTGATGACTGTAACACAAGTGGTAGTCACGTCACATTTAAATCACGTTCACGATAATTTTCGCGCGATAGTCAGCTAGGCCTGTCAGTATACCGCAAAGATGGACAGATGGCTAAAACGACCAGCTACAGTAACGGTCAGATCAGAGGCAGATCAGACGGTTAGATCAGAGGCAGATCAGACGGTTGGATCAGAAAAAAGAAGAAAAAAAAAGGACCCCGCTATTATTTGGAAACATGTTTTGTGGGGATTTACATGTACATCGGTTGATCCACCACAGCCACAGTGCTTTTTCTGCGGCGAAGTCCTGGCTAATAATTCAATGAAGCCATCCCATTTACAGCGGCACCAAACACCTAGCAACTGTTGGTAAAACTGACGACTTTTTCAAGCGAAAACTGTCAGAGTTCAAGTCAAGTCAGGCTACACTGAAGAAAGCGGCAAGTGTGTCAAGCAAAGCACTGGAGGCGTCCTATGCTGTTTCATTACTAGTGGCTAAGTAAAAAAAAAAAACATTCAATCGCCGAAGATCTGATTTTGCCTGCCGCTATGATTTTGGCTAAAACTATGCTGGACAACAAAGCAGCTGACGCGCTCAAGTTGGTACCGTCTGTCTCCCGTCGGATTGATGATATGTCCATAAATATTGTCGGACAAGTGGTGGATAAAATGAAGCAAGCAGGTCAGTTCGCTTTGCAATTAGATGAAATGACCGACGTTAGTGGGGAGGCTCAGCTGCTGGCTGTTGTGCGTTATAAAGAAGAGTCGGACATAAATTAGCATATCTTGTTTTGCAAGACGCTGCCAGGAAAGACAACTGGCGAGGGAATATTTCTGATTATTGACAGCTTCTTCAAAGACAACGATCTGGAGTGGAAATGCTGCAGTCACATCTGTATCGATGGAGCGGCAGCAATGACGGGTAAGGTGCGTGGGCTGCTTGGGCGTGTGATGAAGGTGAACCCCCAAATTAAGTGGATATACTGTATTATTCACCGGGAGGCACTCGCCAGCAAAAAGATGAGCCCCGAGTTAAGTGCAGTTATGGACGACGCAGTTAAGGTGATTAACTTCATTCAGTCCCGGCCAATGAACCACAGACTGTTTCAAACTCTTTGTCATGGCAGCGGGTCAGAGCATGAGCAGCTACTGCTTCACACAGACGTTCGCTGGCTGTCTCGTGGCAAAACGCTGCTGCGGCTCTATGAATTGCGCAACGAGGTGTTTGCTTTCCTGACAGAAAACGACCACCCTCTTGCAGCCCTGTTTGAGGATGCAGTGTGGGTTGCGCAGCTGGCATATCTTGCTGATGTCTTCACTAAGCTGAATGAGCTCAACCTTTCACTTCAGGGTAAGTACTCACACATCCTTAACATGTATGACAAAGTGAATGGATTTATAAAGAAGGTTAAATTATGGGAGAGGAAATGTAAGGATGGAGATGTGAGCTGTTTCCCACTGCTTGATGGCCATCTCGCCACCACTGATGCTGACAGAGGTCCTGTGGTGAAAATAGTTAAAGCACATCTGTCCAAACTTGACGCTGACTTCAACCAGTACTTTCATGACATTGAAACAAAGTCAGAAAAACTGGACTGGGTGATGAACCCATTCAGAGTGAATGACAGGAGCAGCAGCAGCCTTCCTGCAAGCCTGCAGGAAAATCTGATGGACATGTCCTCTGATCGTGGGTTGAAGATGGCACATGCTGACAAGTCATTGACAGAGTTTTGGTGTGATGTTGAAATGCTGGGAAAGTGTGCATTGAATGAACTTTTGCCTTTTGGATCTACATATATGTGTGAAGTGACCTTCTCAGCTTTGACCCACATCAAAACCAAGCCAAGGAACAGACTGAGTGTGGAGAGCAGCCTGGTGACTGCTGTTGCCACACTGCCTCCAGAACTGTCAAAGCTTATGAAAGAGAAGCAACCTCAAGTGTCTCATTAAAGCTCAACTGATGAAAAAAAGAATTGCAACTGCTACTGGGTGAGTCAGAATATTTTTCACAATGGTGTAAATATCTATGTATTAAAGGGGAGTGGTTCAAATGATTTTCATTAATAATCAGTAGAGTTAGATAAGAAGTTTAAGTGTGTGTGTGTGTGTGTGTGTGTGTGTGTGTGTGTGTGTGTGTGTGTGTGTGTGTGGATGGTTGGGGGTGTGGGTGGCTGTATTGCAAGTGCAACTGACACTTGTGATGATATTCTGGTTCAATTAGCTCTCGTCCCTGAGAGGGAATTTGTGATAATCATAATGTCTTGAATGTGTTCTCTCTCTCTATGTGTGTGTGTGTGTGTGTGTGTGTGTGTGTGTGTGTGTGTGTGTGTGTGTGTGTGTGTGTGTGTGTGTGTGTGTGTGATAAGTTTTATCCTGTCTCATCTTGTCTGTTTCCTCTCCCCATCAGTCAAGACTCTGGGATGAGAAAAGGATGACATCACTGCACCTCAGACAGAAGCCAAAGAGGAGCAGGAGAAAGGGAAAAGAAACAGATATCAAATCAAATTCATTATTATTTATATTCTATTTTCAGTGAGTGTGTGGGCATGTAGGTGTACACTGTTTTTTTTCCTGATTGAAGTGGTAACAATTAACCATTGAGGTGGCCAGGTGGCACATGTATTGGCCAATTAGCTCATGTAGTCTAATTTTGAATGGCAATGTTTTGAAATGGCAAACATGTGACTTTATGTCAGATTGTTGTGTGCAGAAAACCGTGTTCAGTGCATTTAAAAAGTGCCATTTTGAATAGCAAAATGTGTGTAAAGCAGAAAATGTGTTTAGAGTTTTGGAGACATGAGAAGAGGTTTTGCTCTCTGTGTGTCAGTAATAAATGTTATATTTGCAAGTTAGAGTTTAATTGAAATTTTTGGGAAATAATCAACACGCATGAGTGAGGGGGTACTTCTGGCATGGCAAAACAGCTCAAGGGGTACACAAGACAAAAAAGGTTGGGAACCACTGGTTTAGCAGACGCCTTTATCCAAAGCGACTTACAATTACGAATTACAGGGACATTCCCCCTGGAGTAACTGAGGGCTAAGTGCCTTACTCAAGGGCACACTAGTAGTGGTGTGGTTTCAGGCGGGATTTGAACTCACAACCTTCCGATCACAAGTCCAACTCACTATCCACTAGACCACCACTACCCCTAGTAGTTTACTGAAGTTAAACTACCTAGTTTACTGAAGTTAAACTAACTAGTGAACCCCTAGTAGTTTACTGAAGTTAGTATGAAGGAGACATGAGGGGGTGAGGCATGGAAAGCCAGGTGAGGATGAGGCCAGTGGAGGGGGAGGCCAGGGGAGGGGGGAGGCCAGGGGAGGGGGAGGCCAGTGGAGGGGGAGGCCAGGGGAGGGGGGAGGCCAGGGGAGGGGGAGGCCAGTGGAGGGGGGAGGGGGGAGGTGTGGGAGGCCAGGGGAGGGTGAGGCCAGGGGAGGGGGGAGGCATGGGAGGCCAGGGGAGGGGGGAGGCCAGGGGAGGGGGAGGCCAGTGGAGGGGGAGGCCAGGGGAGGGGGGAGGCCAGGGGAGGGGGAGGCCAGTGGAGGGGGGAGGGGGGAGGTGTGGGAGGCCAGGGGAGGGTGAGGCCAGGGGAGGGGGGAGGCATGGGAGGCCAGGGGAGGGGGGAGGCCAGGGGAGGGGGAGGCCAGTGGAGGGGGGAGGTGTGGGAGGCCAGGGGAGGGTGAGGCCAGGGGAGGGGGGAGGTGTGGGAGGGCAGGGGAGGGGGGAGGTGTTGGAGGCCAGGGGAGGTGTGGGAGGCCAGGGGAGGTGTGGGAGGCCAGGGGAGGGGGGAGGCCAGGGGAGGGGGGAGGCATGGGAGGCCAGGGGAGGGGGGAGGCCAGGGGAGGGGGAGGCCAGTGGAGGGGGAGGCCAGGGGAGGGGGGAGGCCAGGGGAGGGGGAGGCCAGTGGAGGGGGGAGGGGGGAGGTGTGGGAGGCCAGGGGAGGGGGGAGGTGTTGGAGGCCAGGGGAGGTGTGGGAGGCCAGGGGAGGTGTGGGAGGCCAGGGGAGGGTGAGGCCAGGGGAGGGGGGAGGCATGGGAGGCCAGGGGAGGGGGGAGGCCAGGGGAGGGGGAGGCCAGTGGAGGGGGAGGCCAGGGGAGGGGGGAGGCCAGGGGAGGGGGAGGCCAGTGGAGGGGGGAGGGGGGAGGTGTGGGAGGCCAGGGGAGGGTGAGGCCAGGGGAGGGGGGAGGCATGGGAGGCCAGGGGAGGGGGGAGGCCAGGGGAGGGGGAGGCCAGTGGAGGGGGGAGGTGTGGGAGGCCAGGGGAGGGTGAGGCCAGGGGAGGGGGGAGGTGTGGGAGGGCAGGGGAGGGGGGAGGTGTTGGAGGCCAGGGGAGGTGTGGGAGGCCAGGGGAGGTGTGGGAGGCCAGGGGAGGGGGGAGGCCAGGGGAGGGGTGTGCAGAGAGTGCAGTTACGACGGTCCAGATGTACCTCGATTAGTTAGTTTGATTAAGCTCATTTTGAGTAATTAATAATTATTAAGAAATTACCTTGCCCCCGCCCAGCTAGGTTTCCCCCCCTTTTTTCTCTCTTTGATTTCGTTTATTGTTTTCTTGCCATTTGCCTAAAACACATGTTGTGTGTCCAAGTAATGATGCCGTAGTTCAGTTGGCGGTTTTTTGATGTATTGTGCGCTCGCAACAGCAGAGCAGCCGTCCGTCCGAAGTGCGAAGAAGGACAAAAAGAAGATTTGGTGACCGAGATTTAACGGGATAAATCAGACCTTAGTAGATAATTTGACAACGTAAAGTCTTAAGGTGAGTTTACACATTCACATCTCTTGTGCAACGTTTTCCATCATTATAAGCCAGCTAACATTCGTTAGCTATGAGTCTAACGATTAGCTAGCTTTGTGTTAGCCAAGCCACTACATTTAGGCTACTCCGTTCACGGGTAAGTCATATATATCATCATAACTAGCTAGGTAGTAATATATATCATCATAACTAGCTAGGTAGCTACAGTAAGTCATATATATCATCATAACTAGCTAGGTAGTAATATATATCATCATAACTAGCTAGGTAGCTACAGTAAGTCATATATCATCATAACTAGCTAGGTAGCTACAGTGAGTAATATATATCATCATAACTAGCTAGGTAGCTACAGTAAGTCATATATATCATCATAACTAGCTAGGTAGTAATATATATCATCATAACTAGCTAGGTAGCTACAGTAAGTCATATACAGTATATCATCATAACTAGCTAGGTAGCTACAGTAAGTCATATATATCATCATAACTAGCTAGGTAGCTACAGTGGCTAGATAGTCTAATTCCATTTAGCATGTTTTTGTTGTTGTTGTTTTTAGTTCAGCTGTGGAGCCTGATTGCCATCGCAAACCCTTGCAGCAACAGATTAACACATTTTGTTAATTAATTTATCTGCATTATGACTATAGGATGGTGGGGGGGGGGGGGTGCTCAGCATTATACCAAACACAGTCCCAATTTGTGTGTTGATGAGAGATAATTTATTTGTTCTCTTTTACACCCTCATAGGAGTTCTGTAATGACCAGGCACAGGAAGATGGACCACCATCCACCAGGGGTCGTCCATCCCTCGGACAAGACTGAGACAGCAGGCCTAGTCTTTACACCCAGACCTCCCGCTGCTCAAAGACCACGCCTGGCCTCCACCCCTGATAAAACTCTCTCCTCTCCTCCAGAGCCTGCTGAGGGTCACAAGGGGGTCACATCTGAAGTATCCGGGGGGTGTAGTTCCGCCTCCGCCCCCACCGCCGCATTCAGCCTCAACCAAAACCACATGGTGTGTCTGCCTCTCGTCTCGAACGGTCAGCTGTTGTGGGCGCGCTCAGAGCAGACCCAGGAGCTGGAGGGCACAGAGAAGCTGGTGGAGGCCTTCAACGTGTTTCCCTACCTGACCCTGACGGAGACGGCCGTGCTCGCCCAGAGCTGCTCCCTGCACCCCGACCAGGTCCGAGTGTGGTTCATGGTCCGGAGGCTCCGCTTCGGCATCAGATGGGACGGCAAGGAGATACGCGAGGTGCGCAGCAAACTCTGCTGCATTCCATTCCACCCCCCGACGCAATCGGCGGAGGGGGGGAAGGGAAAGGAGGCAGAAAGGGAGGAGGTGGCGAAGGAAAAGATGCTGGAGGGGCGAGTTGTCCTCAGGAGGGAGGATGTCAACAACAACAACAACAAGCACAAACTGTCACCTGTCTCCACCCAGGTTAGCCGCCTGTCGTCCGGGGCTTCACCTGTTCTTCGGAAGCCCACTTCCACTGTTGCTTCTCTCAAACAGCACAGACACAACAACAAACCAGGGCCCCAGAAGAAGAAAAAGCCCCAGAGCACAAGTCCGTCCAAGCCAGGCCCCCGGCCGAGGAAGAGTACAGCTCAGCAGGCCATCCTGAGGCAGGCCTTCCTCACCTGCCAGTGGCTCACCAAGGAGGACTGCACACTTTTGCAGGCGCAGACGGGTCTCACCCGCCATTACATAACCCAGTGGTTCAGCGACACGCGCTACCACGTCAAGCAAGGCCTCGAGAGATGGATAAGGGAGGAGGATCGCTGTAAGATTATAGCTGAGGTCAAAGAGAGGCAACAGAGGAAGTCACAATAAAAATCTTCATTCACTGTTCATTCATTGTTTTAATCTTCATTCACTTTATTGCCTCCAGACTCACATGTTCTTTCTCTTTTCTTTATGAATAAACAGTTTTTTCCTTGTTCTGCAACTATTTCTCCTCATTTATATTTTGTGAGCTGCATCATTGTCAACAGATGAACTACACAGATGAAATCATGTATATAAGAGAGTAGGAGATGAATGTAATTAAAAAATGCCATCTTTGTCCATCACACATTATATCATCACTGTGTTTAACATGGTACAATTGATAGAAAAAGAGGATTATATACATCAAACATATTTGTATTCTAATTTGTACAACCAACTTTTCTACATTTTACATTATACACCAGCAGCATAATGTGTTAAGCTTATCATACTCATTGTACATATTATACTCATAGTATTCAAAATATTACTCGAACAGAAGGTTGCCACGATTGGCACAAGTACATGTTGTGATCAGCTCCACATCTTATCTTCTATTCTCATTAGACCTGATGAGTGATTAGCCAATCACAGAGGGTTAGGGTTAGACACTCCCCTAATTCCAGTACTCAATCCGCTTGTTAAGTCTGACGTCACACGTGACGTTTAGGAACTTCCGGGGCCAAACCAGAAATTCTCCGCACCAGAATAACAGTTGTACTAGCGATAACTTACCATTACACTATTATTATACTATCATACTATCTATAACTAGCTAACAATTACAAAGTTAGTCAACAATGGCTGAACCTGTGAACCTTTTCACGATCACGTCTTTCTTTAGTGAGGCACCATTGAGAGTTAAAAAGGGTCTAAATTCGTTCAATTCCAACAAAGTGGTTAGTGTCACGGTTTTCTCAGGGGGTATTATCAAGGGTAGTGTCCAGGCATCCATGAAAAAAAAGATTTACGAGGTTGAGGTGAGTTAAGTTAGCGGTAAGTTAGCTAGTTGAGATGATATGCCATGTTCTGTCTGAGGTGAGTTAAGTTAGCAGTAAGTTAGCTAGTTGAGATGATATGCCATGTTCTGTCTGAGGTGAGTTAAGTTAGCAGTAAGTTAGCTAGTTGAGATGATATGCCATGTTCTGTCTGAGGTGAGTTAAGTTAGCAGTAAGTTAGCTAGTTGAGATGATATGCCATGTTCTGTCTGAGGTGAGTTAAGTTAGCAGTAAGTTATTTATGTAAGGGTGGTTAGGGCTAAAATTGTTTTCAATGCAGGTGCACGTTGAGGGTCAGTCTGTCAGGTACAGCACCTGCGAGTGCCCAATCGGCAGAGACAAGTGCCACCATATGGCTGCTTTGTTGATTTGGGTGGAGAAAAATGTGTCCCGTACCGACGTGGAATGCGTGTGGAAGAGGGCAAAGACACCGAAAACGAATGAAATTGCAGCCAAGAGAGTGTCTGAGATGACTCCATCCACAACACAAGGTTAGTAATTAATTAGCAAGTGGTGCTTACGTTGTTACTAAATCAATACAACACATATTCTCAATTAGTATTACTCATTTCATACTATTATTTCAGCTGGAATCAAAAGACCGGTCACCCAGGAGGACAAGGAATGGGCACTGGCATCCCTGTCCAAACTTGGCCGTTTTACTGGGATGGGGTGGATTTTGAGTCCAGAAATGCCTCAGGTACGACTTATGTCTTTTGTACTTTGATATGCTTTCCATGTTACCAGAAACATCCCAATTACACAATTGAAAGGCGCTATAGAAATTAAAGTTATTATTACACTGAAACCTCATTGACTTACAAGGAAATCATTCTTATTTGTACAAATCTGACACTGTGCTTAACTTTGAATCTAGACTCTCCCTATCAAGACCTTTGATGGGCTTGTGACCAGCCCAGGTTATGCGCAAGCTGAGCACAAGGCTCTTTATGTGCTGTCATCACTTGCAGTTACTGAGGAAGAAAAGCAGCAGATTGAGATAGCCACAGTTGGACAAGCAAAGAATGTGTTATGGTAAGAAATTGCATTAATAAGAACAAAACAAGAAACAAGCCAAATCAATTACTATTAAATGAAACTGCTCAACTTTGCAGACACTTATAGAAATTGTAGCAACTGCTAGCTGCAACAGGTCAGATTGTTTTACATGTAACTGTAATCTTCATAACAGGTCAGCATATCGACTCCCGTAGACATGAAGGATGATGATGATGACCCGGCTCGAAGGAGAGAGATCCGGAGCAAGTACCGAGTCCTCATCAGCACAGTGCAACAAAACCGAGAGGACATTTTGAAACTCGACAACAACAAACTCACTGAGGTTTTGGAGGAGACCAACATACTTTATAAAGAAGTTCGTCAGGCCCCGGAGGCAGTGCTGGATGCCCAGCTCCTCGTTCTGGCAGCAGACCTTGGCAAAGAGAAGGCCAGCCAACTGCCTGCTGGGGGATCTACTTTTGACCCGGCTGCCTTTACTGAGAACCTTCTCTCCTTCATGGGGCTGAATCGATTGGAGGAGGAGGAGGAGGAGGAGGAGGAGGAAGAGAAGGATGGCGCAACCGGCGGCTACCTACCCGCTGACGCCTGGCAGAAATTGGCTAAGAGAGCAGAGTGCTGCTTCAAGACAGCCCCGACCTTCCACTACATGCTGGGCTCGTTCCTGGCAGAGCCGCCGCCACCACGGCAGCGGAGAGAGAGGCAGAGGAAGGTGCCTGGCAAGGACGCCGAGAGGACCATGCCCATGCAGTTGGAGGAACACGAAGAATCCCACCAGGAGGCAACTGAGAAGGAGGTAGAGAGGATTCTGGGATACTTGCGAAGCTACTTTGCTGATGACCCCACCACACCCATCTCATATTATGAGTTTGTCATTGATCCCAACTCGTTCTCGCGGACAGTGGAGAACATTTTCCATACGTCTTTTCTGATCAGGGACGGTTTGGCAAGGATGTACCTGGATAACGACGAGTTGCCTTGTATCGCTCCTAATTTATAATAATAATAATAATTTTGCCATTTAGCAGATGCTTTTATCCAAAGCGACTTACAGGGACATTCCCCCTGGAGTAACTGAGGGCTAAGTGCCTTACTCAAGGGCACACTAGTAGTGGTGTGGCTTCAGGCGGGATTTGAACTCACAACCTTCGGATCACAAGTCCAACTCACTATCCACTGCGCCAGGCGAGGGGAACGATAGTCTGTTAAGGGTGGGGAAGAAAGTGAAAGAGGGGGAAGAAGGGGGAAGAAGAAAAGTGAGGAAAAAGAGAGGAAAAGGGGAGAAAAAGAGGGAAAAGAAAAGGAAGAGAGAGAAATTGAGGCTTCTTTTCCATTATCTACATTACATAATAGTCTCAATGTATTCTAAACAATTAATGCACAATAAAAAATGTCGCCATTGCCATTTTTGTATGGGGGGGAAGAATGGTTCAGAAGGTCACCGGTTCAAATCCCACCATAAACAAGAACAATTAAAAATGTCTCCAAAAGTGTTGTTTTGTGTAAATTCAAAATCACTTGAGCCAAAAGTTGCTTTTTGTGACATAACAGAAGTTTATAGACACTAGCTGTTGTTTTATTGATGTTTAAACATCAATAAAAAGAATAATAGTATAATATTATATATTATAATAATAGTACAAATAAACAAGTTAGCCTCTTAAAAGCCCTGAGGTTGAATGAATAACTTTTTTACAAAGAGAAGAAGAGAGAGTTACTCAGAATCAGAATCAGAATTGCTTTTATTGCACCAATGTACAGGTACACAGAGTAAAATTCTTGGGTTCAGGTTCATTCAACATTGGCATTGCAGCAGAATACAAGATCAGTAATAAAATAAAGTATGATATAAAAACAACAAAATCAACAATCAATAAGCAGGATATGAGAACAACAAAATAAACAATCAATAATAGCAGCAATAGTATCAGTAGCATCAATAGCAGCAGAATGCAAATCAACAATAAAAGTAAATGAGTAGGGTGATAAGAGACTACAGCAGTACTACAGCTGCACCAGTCATGCTGCTGTAGAACAGTGGTGTAAACAGCTGTGCAGATTCCAATGACATGGGATGTAATATCATACAGTATGCAATAATATAGTTCAGATATGATACAGTACAAGTTCAAGTAGTAGTCAGGTGGTGCATAAAATGCTGTGCAGGTAGCAGTGAGATGTAATACACTGTCATACACACCGTCTATGTCTCACTGCTACCTGATGTAATACACTGTCATACACACCGTCTATGTCTCACTGCTACCTGCACAGCATGTTATGCACCACCTGACTACTACTTGAACTTGTGCAATATGGTACAGATAAGGAGCAGTACATATGTTTCAGTAGAAGTAGTGTTCAAGTAATCAGGCAGTATGTAGTTAGTTATAATACATATTATTAATGCAGTGGGGTTGGTTTGGAGGAGACAGACGTTTGCCTTCCTACTTCCTCATCTTATCCAACTAGTGCTCCTTAGTCAGAGACTAAACGAGGGACAATGCCAGATGAGGGGCAGGTGGACCTTTGGGACAGCCAGATGAGGGGCAGGTGGAGCAAACAGGGTTGAGAAAACGACAGGAGGGACAGCAAAGACAAGGGCGGTAGGGGGGGGGGGGGTTGGTGGTGGGACGCAAAGTAAAAAATGAAAGTGGGGTCAATGGTGTCGTCTTGGAAGTCCTCATCCTCTAGTTCCTCCTTCGTGGCCAGGTCCTCCAGCAGCTGGTCAATATCCTCTGCCTCAGGGTCCATGTCCTGCAGGGTTCTCCCTGTCTGCCTGTACAGGTAGTCCACACCAATCATCTCTCCTTTTTGACGAAAGCAATAATCTTGTTAGTATAAACATACACACAAGCACAGATATGTACAGTCAAAATACAATACTCCAGAATTGTTACAGCACTACTGGTTAGATGCTGAACTGCATTTGATTGTCTGGTACTTGTACTCTGCAATGACAATAATGTTGAATCTAATCTAATCTAATCTAATATCTATCCCTTCCCGTCCCCTGACTATAACCATATACAATACACAGTACCGTGAAGGCTATACACTGGGACTGATCTAAACCTATGCCTCTATGCCTGAGCTTTAAAGAGCAAATAATAAAGTTTGGATGAGTAGGAAAATATTAATAATAATAATATAATAATTAATAATAAGTCATCAATCAAATACCAAAACGACTCAAAGTTAGAGGCTCTACACACAACATACAGTATGACATAGTACAGTATGCGTAATGTAACACTTACAGACTATTTATAGACAATAACCCACTACACATCAGGCACACACAACAAATGTGCCAGTTCAAAATCTTTCCACATTATAATGCACTGTTAATACAATCACATCTCTAATATCCGATCTCGTCAGCACATAAATACATGAAGGCTCGCGCAGCTGAGCTCAATGACAGCCAAGTTATGAATATTTCGCCAGCAAACCAGTGACAACCACATATTTCATCATGAGATATTAGTCATTCAACTAATACAAGATAGCTCTGATTTAATAACTCATTATCGTTGTCTTTATGCCCTGTTTTCAACCAACGTAGAACTAGCTATCTATCGGCGGGCATCACCGCGTCTGTCTCTCGTCAAAAACGAGAGGTGCAAAGTGTTGCTATGAACTGACAACACCGTATTAATTTATATTAACAATTCCGTTGATAAAAACAATTTATAAAGCCAAGCTCAGTATCTGGACTTACCATAAACGGATGCAGTGAAGCTGAAGGTGACAAAACCGATGGACTGACAGTTCGAAATGTCATGAGTTGTTTGCATATGACGTGCACCACCAATAAAGCATTTGGGCAACATGATTGGCCACCACCACTAAAAGCATTCTAAAGACATGATTGGCCACCACCACTAAAGCATTCTAAAGCATTGATTGGCTGCACTAAAGGAACCACTAAAATGCGGGCGACATGATTGGACACCACTAAAGCACTTGGCGATATGATTGGATGTGCACGTTCTAATGAACCAGACTAACGTGCTCTAGGTAGCGCCGGGCGAGGGGAACGATAGTCTGTTAAGGGTGGGGAAGAAAGTGAAAGAGGGGGAAGAAGGGGGAAGAAGAAAAGTGAGGAAAAAGAGAGGAAAAGGGGAGAAAAAGAGGGAAAAGAAAAGGAAGAGAGAGAAATTGAGGCTTCTTTTCCATTATCTACATTACATAATAGTCTCAATGTATTCTAAACAATTAATGCACAATAAAAAATGTCGCCATTGCCATTTTTGTATGGGGGGGAAGAATGGTTCAGAAGGTCACCGGTTCAAATCCCACCATAAACAAGAACAATTAAAAATGTCTCCAAAAGTGTTGTTTTGTGTAAATTCAAAATCACTTGAGCCAAAAGTTGCTTTTTGTGACATAACAGAAGTTTATAGACACTAGCTGTTGTTTTATTGATGTTTAAACATCAATAAAAAGAATAATAGTATAATATTATATATTATAATAATAGTACAAATAAACAAGTTAGCCTCTTAAAAGCCCTGAGGTTGAATGAATAACTTTTTTACAAAGAGAAGAAGAGAGAGTTACTCAGAATCAGAATCAGAATTGCTTTTATTGCACCAATGTACAGGTACACAGAGTAAAATTCTTGGGTTCAGGTTCATTCAACATTGGCATTGCAGCAGAATACAAGATCAGTAATAAAATAAAGTATGATATAAAAACAACAAAATCAACAATCAATAAGCAGGATATGAGAACAACAAAATAAACAATCAATAATAGCAGCAATAGTATCAGTAGCATCAATAGCAGCAGAATGCAAATCAACAATAAAAGTAAATGAGTAGGGTGATAAGAGACTACAGCAGTACTACAGCTGCACCAGTCATGCTGCTGTAGAACAGTGGTGTAAACAGCTGTGCAGATTCCAATGACATGGGATGTAATATCATACAGTATGCAATAATATAGTTCAGATATGATACAGTACAAGTTCAAGTAGTAGTCAGGTGGTGCATAAAATGCTGTGCAGGTAGCAGTGAGATGTAATACACTGTCATACACACCGTCTATGTCTCACTGCTACCTGATGTAATACACTGTCATACACACCGTCTATGTCTCACTGCTACCTGCACAGCATGTTATGCACCACCTGACTACTACTTGAACTTGTGCAATATGGTACAGATAAGGAGCAGTACATATGTTTCAGTAGAAGTAGTGTTCAAGTAATCAGGCAGTATGTAGTTAGTTATAATACATATTATTAATGCAGTGGGGTTGGTTTGGAGGAGACAGACGTTTGCCTTCCTACTTCCTCATCTTATCCAACTAGTGCTCCTTAGTCAGAGACTAAACGAGGGACAATGCCAGATGAGGGGCAGGTGGACCTTTGGGACAGCCAGATGAGGGGCAGGTGGAGCAAACAGGGTTGAGAAAACGACAGGAGGGACAGCAAAGACAAGGGCGGTAGGGGGGGGGGGGGTTGGTGGTGGGACGCAAAGTAAAAAATGAAAGTGGGGTCAATGGTGTCGTCTTGGAAGTCCTCATCCTCTAGTTCCTCCTTCGTGGCCAGGTCCTCCAGCAGCTGGTCAATATCCTCTGCCTCAGGGTCCATGTCCTGCAGGGTTCTCCCTGTCTGCCTGTACAGGTAGTCCACACCAATCATCTCTCCTTTTTGACGAAAGCAATAATCTTGTTAGTATAAACATACACACAAGCACAGATATGTACAGTCAAAATACAATACTCCAGAATTGTTACAGCACTACTGGTTAGATGCTGAACTGCATTTGATTGTCTGGTACTTGTACTCTGCAATGACAATAATGTTGAATCTAATCTAATCTAATCTAATATCTATCCCTTCCCGTCCCCTGACTATAACCATATACAATACACAGTACCGTGAAGGCTATACACT
The DNA here is from genome assembly GCF_963989245.1 of Nansenia antarctica. Lineage (NCBI taxonomy): Eukaryota > Metazoa > Chordata > Actinopteri > Argentiniformes > Microstomatidae > Nansenia > Nansenia antarctica. The sequence continues at coordinate 28,452,888 of NC_137675.1, read as the reverse complement.
GGGACTGATCTAAACCTATGCCTCTATGCCTGAGCTTTAAAGAGCAAATAATAAAGTTTGGATGAGTAGGAAAATATTAATAATAATAATATAATAATTAATAATAAGTCATCAATCAAATACCAAAACGACTCAAAGTTAGAGGCTCTACACACAACATACAGTATGACATAGTACAGTATGCGTAATGTAACACTTACAGACTATTTATAGACAATAACCCACTACACATCAGGCACACACAACAAATGTGCCAGTTCAAAATCTTTCCACATTATAATGCACTGTTAATACAATCACATCTCTAATATCCGATCTCGTCAGCACATAAATACATGAAGGCTCGCGCAGCTGAGCTCAATGACAGCCAAGTTATGAATATTTCGCCAGCAAACCAGTGACAACCACATATTTCATCATGAGATATTAGTCATTCAACTAATACAAGATAGCTCTGATTTAATAACTCATTATCGTTGTCTTTATGCCCTGTTTTCAACCAACGTAGAACTAGCTATCTATCGGCGGGCATCACCGCGTCTGTCTCTCGTCAAAAACGAGAGGTGCAAAGTGTTGCTATGAACTGACAACACCGTATTAATTTATATTAACAATTCCGTTGATAAAAACAATTTATAAAGCCAAGCTTAAAGCCAAGCTCAGTATCTGGACTTACCATAAACGGATGCAGTGAAGCTGAAGGTGACAAAACCGATGGACTGACAGTTCGAAATGTCATGAGTTGTTTGCATATGACGTGCACCACCAATAAAGCATTTGGGCAACATGATTGGCCACCACCACTAAAAGCATTCTAAAGACATGATTGGCCACCACCACTAAAGCATTCTAAAGCATTGATTGGCTGCACTAAAGGAACCACTAAAATGCGGGCGACATGATTGGACACCACTAAAGCACTTGGCGATATGATTGGATGTGCACGTTCTAATGAACCAGACTAACGTGCTCTAGGTAGCGCCGCCGCTACCTCCTCCTGTGGAGGAAGGGGAGGTGGAGGCTGGAGGGTCGTCCAGCCGACAGCAGTGTGTCATCTCCATCAGCCCTAAGAGCTGGAGGGAACTCATTGACGTCTTTGACATAACGGAGCCCTTGATCAATGCTCCAAGCACACAGGCTCAGTCAGATCTGGGTACACCTGCACTAGACAACTAGACACCTGCACTAGACAATTTGCAATCGCCTCACCACATCACATGCATATACCACATGAGTTATTATTGATTGTATTTAGTATTTTACTGCCTTATTGTGTTTATTATTCTTTTATTTCCACTACTTTTGAGAGGGTGCTCGTTTCAAGCATTACATTGTACCGTTTACATCTGTATCCTGTTTCTATGATAAATATACACTGATTTTATTTGATTTAAGTAGTTACATTTCCCTGACCCATCCCTCAATTGTTTACCAAAACAGTTGGCAGGGTGACCACTTTGTTGTTGTTTGAAACAGATTGCCTCATTAAATCTTAAATGTCTAAAAAATATATATATATATATATATATATATATTATATATATATATATATATATATATATATATATAAGGTTCTATCTCCATTTAGGGCAGTTCAGAGATATTGAGCGTCAATGTTTTTACAATCCATTATGTTTTGTGAGATGGAACCTTTGTATTTCATGAATTACAAACTCAAAAATGTCAACATTTAAAAAAATAACACCACACATGCATTAATAAACACCTAATGGATCAGATTATGTAAAAAACACAATTTTGACAAAAATGGAGATAGAACCTTATAATTCTAACGTCACGACAGGCTAATGTACATGCACACTGAGATGCACAGATTAGGGATGAGACTATATTAGCAAAATACTCTAATATTGATACAGTATCGGGCCACAGACAACCTACAGCAGGGGGTCTCCATGTCTGGCAAGGCTCCAGGGCCATGAGGACAGTGTTGTCAGGCAGGGACATGAAGAAGTCCTCAGAGTCCACCTCAGTCCCGTCCTCCTCACACACCAGGGACAGACACATGGTGGACAGGGACAGCAGCAGAGCCTCGCACACCTGGACAGACAGAAAGCCAAGGGATATTTTCAGGAAACAGTCCAACTAAGTGAGTATGAAGTCAAATCTGTATTATGTGTTGCATTTTCTCTCTCTCTCTCTCTCTCTCTCTCTCTCTCTCTCTCTCTCTCTCTCTCTCTCTCTCTCTCTCTCTCTCTCTCTCTCTCTCTCTCTCTCTCTCTCTCTCTCTCTCTCTCTCTCTCTCTCTCTCTCTCTCTCTCTCTCTCTCTCTCTCTCTCTCTCTCTCTCTCTCTCTCTCTCTCTCTCTCTCTCTCTCTCTCTCTCTCTCTCTCTCTCTCTCTCTCTCTCTCTCTCTCTCTCTCTCTCTCTCTCTCTCTCTCTCTCTCTCTCTCTCTCTCTCTCTCTCTCTCTCTCTCTCTCTCTCTCTCTCTCTCTCTCTCTCTCTCTCTCTCTCTCTCTCTCTCTCTCTCTCTCTCTCTCTCTCTCTCTCTCTCTCTCTCTCTCTCTCTCTCTCTCTGCTCCTCCAGAGTGCCGGCTGTGACGCCCTTCCTGGTCTCCCTGTCTTGGGTGACCACTCTGAACGGCAATTGCCCAAGTCATTTTTCAGTGTTTTACATAGCCTGAAACTACAGATTGTAAGCTTTCAAATGCTTTTGAAATCGGATTTTTTTTTAGGACGACACAAGTATTTGAATGTTGGTGCACCTCAGACAGAGACTGGGAGAAAAATCACTCTGCTGCAGCAACAAACGCTGTTAACAGCTAGCGGCTAACAGTGGTACATCGCTACGAACGTCTAACTACGTTTTTATAACATCACACAACATGCTGAGGGAACATGAACATGCTAAAAACACATAAATAGATGAACACACAGTCCTTGATTTTGAACACATCCTAAAACAAAAGTATGTTTACAAGTAAAGTGGTCACTTACCAGTAGCCTACGGCAAACGAGAACAGTGAATCCAATCCACAAATTATAAGTATTTAGTGATCGTTAAACTGTTGTTTGTTATATCGAGTGGGTACTTGATACTAGATATTGTTGACACAATAAGTTTCACTTTACGAGCCCTTTGAGTCAGCGGGTGGTTCGCACAAGCAGCCAGCTCCCTATATCCACGTGGGGCCGTTGCCATGGGAACATGAATGCTGTTTCCTGATAGGCTGAAGACGTTCCATAGAATCTGGACGTTCTGCTGCAACTGAACATGTCAGCGCTGGGTTGCGGCGCTTTGTTGTGGCGCGATGGACACTGGCCCCGTGGCCGCGCAAAGGGGGACATCTGGTCACCCTATTTATATGGTATCGGCCCAGAATGGTACCGGCCCAAAACCGGACCGGCCCACCGGGAAAACTCCAGATCCTCCCGATTAGCCACCCCGGGCCTGCCCGTCACTGTACCGACTTCTCACAGTAAACATGGTTCTCCCTCTCTTTGGAATCATCACTTTCTTTTCTTTGTTTTTAATCAATAAACTATTTTTGTATAGGCCTATATATGTCCAATGACAACAAAGGCACATACACAACAATCAACCAACCAGTCAATCAATCTAGGTGACAATCTGAAATTAGTGATTATTCGAAAAAGCAAGATATTATTTATTAATTTACAGTTAACCCACAGATAATGTTGATCTTTCACACAATGTGGGAATGACTAAATAGTCTTGTTAAGGTTGAGGTGGTGGGCTGACATCCAAGCAGAGATGTCTGCAAGACACAAAGAGATAGGTGGTGTTGCCACCTGTGAATCAGAGGTGGTAGGAGAAACCAGATCAGCGGTTCGAGCCCCGGCTGGTCACATGTCGAAGTGTTCTTGGGCAAGACACTGAACCCCAAAATTGCTCCCAGTGAGCGGGCCAGCGCCTTGCATGGCAGCTTGTCGCCATTGGTGTGTGAATGTTTGTTGTGAAGCGCTTTGGAGCAGCTCTGGAGGAGCAAAAAAGGCGCTAACCCTAATCCTAACCACCGCTGGACTGGCCATACAATCAGGTGGGCCGTGCTAGTTTTGGGCCGGCCGGTCGGGCAGCCCCCCCCCCCCAAAAAAAATAAAAAATATATAGATATATATATATATATATATACTGTATATAAAACTAGCGCGGCCGACCCCAAACTAGCGCGGCCCAAAATAGCGCGGCATCAACTAGCGCTGAATCAAGCGGCGGCCCCATGGGCTGGCCCAATCACATGCTTAGGCCCTGCTGTCCATCGGCCCCCTCCCCCACTCTGATCCCTCGGCCGACAACCCAAGTGCATTGTCATGTTCGTAGATAAGATAGTGAAAGGGGGTGCCCAGAAAATTAGGGAGAAAAAAAGTAAGAAGCTAGCAGAGGATGTGTTAAAAAGGCTTTGGAGGACTGAGTGGTCAAAGCGGCCAATCACTGGCCAGCAGAGGCGGGCTCTAGGAATGACGAGCGAGAGAGGAGTACTGGCAGGTTGAGGGAGAATTACGACGAGGATTGAGGAGGAATCAAAACAAGCAGTTTTACTAGCCCATGTAGTTATCAACAAACGTGGAATTACCCCCCAGTTCTGTAGGGTGTGTCTATGACATGACTCAGTTCAAGCTTATTGCACAAGTTCACGGTTTTCATTAAAGCCTTTAATAGTAACCTGGTCTGGTTATTATCTCCATGCATATAAGGACATCATAGTTCTAACCGGACTACCCACAGTGATTTGAACTATCCACCAGTCAAGTCTGTCTATATTTTTCAATGGTCCTTCGAGCCGGATAGGCAAATTACTGTGAAAGATGCAACACCCCAAACCAGATGAGATGGTCACCCGACCCAGAAGACGGGGAATAGTTCCCTCCCACCTGTCGGACTACGCCCTAAGCGGACCAGGGTCCCAGAGGCGGCTCCATACTATAGAGGTAGGGCCCCTCCACTCCAGGGCCACATCGCCGATCAGCCAAGGCAATGCACCAGACCAGAGAGAAATGTCAAAGGAGTGGGAACAGCTGACAAAGGAGTGGGACCAGACTATACAGGTATTGGGACTTGTTACTGCACTGAAAGAAATTAAGCAACAGAACAAAGAGCTCCAGCAACAGTACCAGAGCCTGGTGTCAAATATGAGAGCCCCATCCAGGTCTGCAACCCCACAGATACCTCCACGTTCCCGCCTGCCACCAAGCCCATGCGATCGGCAAGAGAGGTGGCACCCAACACCAGCCCGGATGCAACCAACTGGGTATCCTGCTGGCCATGGAGAGGAGTACTTCCCCCCTCCTAACCATGTTGAAGAGCTAGCAGAGGATCTCTCCCACCTTAGAGTTTCACACCAGGTGAAAGAAGACCCCTCTCACACACCATACTATTCTGCCTCTCCTCACACAAGCTACCCCTGTGCAGACCAGTATGGCCAGAGAACACAGTCACGGTCAGGCTACACACCACGTGGCCCATGGGATAGGTATCCAGATGGAACAGAGAGAGGGTACACCCTGCGTCATCCTTACTATGCAGAACCACCACCCCCCAGAGAGCGTACATATAGAGGACCCAAGCCATCAATTCCACAACTGACGTCGCCAGATCCAAGAGAGTTCTCAAGGATGAGGATTGCACTGGAGAACATCCTCCCGGATGATGCCACGGAGCGGTACAAGTTCCAGATCCTCACAGACCACCTGAGATGTGAGGAGGCCTTGCTTGTGGCAGATTCTTATAGTTACTCCAGACAGCCTTACACAGACACCATGTTAGCCCTCACCAAGATGTATGGTCAGCCTCACAAGCTGGCTGTGCAACGCATCGCAGAGGTGATGGATGGTCCAGATGTCCGCAGTGGAGATGCGAAAGCCTTTCGCCTGTTTGCCCTCCGTGTACGCTCACTGGTGGGCATGTTAGAACAGCTGGGGGAGAGAGGACTTGTAGAGCTGCATTGTGGTTCCCACGTCCACAGATTGCTGGGTAAACTACCTCATGACCTCACTGCCAGCTTCAAGAGGTTCATCCACCCCCTGAGAGTAACCATCCCCACGCTCATTGACTTTGCTGAGTGGCTAGAGTATGAACTCGAAGTGCAGGAAGAAATCAATCAGTGTGTCAGCTACGAGAGGGACGAGTCATCCAACCGGAGGGGGGAGAACCAGAGGGACTCAACACAATACAGCAAGACCACCACCATTCTCCTGGGTACAAATGAGACTGCAGCGACAAGTCCCCCCACAGCGCCTGCATCGGAGCCTTCAGCCAGCCACCAAAGCAAAGTGGAGGAAGGGAAAGCCTATTGTCCATACTGCGACAACACCAGCCACTTTCTGAACAATTGTACCAACTTCAAGCAGCTGAACAAAGAGCAGAAGGTGGCATGGATCAAAGGTAACAACCGATGCTGGCGCTGTGGCCGTGGTCATCACGCAGCTAAGTGCACACTGAAGGTCCCATGCAAGACTTGCAACAGAAGACACCTGATTGTACTGCATGAAGTGAACGAGAGAGCAGAGGATGAAGTGCCAGCAACGGATATCTGTCTCGTGAACACACCTAGCCAAGTCCTGTATGTCGACCGCCCAGTATCCAACTGTAAAGTGCTCCTGAAGATCAGTAAGGTCATCATAAGAAATGGAAACAGGTCATTGGAAGCATATGCTATCTTAGACGACGGATCAGAGAGGACCATCCTTCTCCAGGCCACAGCACAGAAGTTAGGCCTGAAAGGCAAGCCAGAAGATTTGGTCCTCCGCACAGTCAGACAGGAGCTGCAGGTGCTTCACGGGGCGGCCGTATCCTTCACCATATCCCCCGTTGCTGAGCCAAAGAAGAGGTACAAGATCCAGAGTGTATTCTCCGCCGAGCAGCTGGGTCTGGCAGAGCACACCCATCCTGTCGGTGCACTACAGCAGAAGTACAAACATCTAGCCTGGTTACCTCTCCAGCCACTGAATAGAGTTCATCCAGTGTTGCTGATTGGCTCTGACTACACACACCTCATCACCCCCATAGCGCCTGTTAGATTGGGCCCGCCTGGTGGACCAGCTGCGGTGAAAACACGGCTGGGATGGACTCTGCAAGGCCCAGCTCAAGACATCAAGCTTGATCGTGACCAGCCACAGTGTCTCTTCACATCCACAGCATCCCCGACAGACCCGTCCCCTCACGTGGAGAAGTCGCGGCAGATGGACGTGCTGCCATATCGTAGTGAGAAGTTGGCCGTGAGATCGGGTCAAGACCAGGAGGCCGTGCCCCTCCTTCAAGAGCAGACGGTGAGAGTGAACGTCAATGGCATTGAGCGCCACGCCACACCCCTACTTCAAGTCAAAACCATGCCACAGCTACATGCCTCACCGGAAGCTGTGCTCCCGCAGCTGAGGGGAATTGAGAAACAGTTGGCTAAGGATCCGGAACAAACCGCTACTTACCCGGCAGAGATTCACAAACTAGAAGAAGCAGGCTACGCTGTGAAATTGGAGCCACGTCAGGTGGAGAAGACAGAAGAGGCATGGTATATACCACACCATATAGTCCAACACAATGGAAAGAACCGGGTGGTGTATAATTGCTCCTTTCCATACCAAGGCCACAACCTCAACAAGCTCCTACTTCCAGGCCCTGCCTTAGGCCACTCACTTCTGGCTGTGCTGTCAGAATCGTGTCGCTACAACGTTTTTGTGGACACTCGAGTGGCGGAGATTCAAGGACTAACAGGGTCTGCCACATGGCGATACGTGCCATCAAGAGTCAACCCAGCTGACGACCTCACGCGAAGACTCGCCCTCAAAGACCTGAGTGATGGCTGCAGGTGGACCCATGGCCCAGCATTCCTGAAACTGCCACCAACAGCGTGGCCTGAGAAGCCGGGTTCACCCGGCAACGAGCTCGACCACGAGATGAGACCTGCTGTTGCTGTGCTGACAATCTCAGTTTCACCGCTGCCAGATCTACAGCAACAACAGACCCTGCGTGACTACCTGGAAGTCATTGCCCGACAGCTTCATGGGGCGGCGGACCCGTCAACTTCCCTGACAGCTGACACCTACGCTGTTGCCGAACTGGAAGCCCTGCAACAGGCACAGAGAGACTCCTTTGCGGATGAGGTAGCCCAGCTGAAGGCCAGTAAACCGGTGGCAAAATCCAGCCGCCTCATGGCACTTGCCCCAGAGCTTGACGAGGCTACAGTACTCATCAGAGTGGGTAGACGTCTCCGCCGCAGCAGCGACCTCGCATCAGACGTGGCGGACCCTGATCCCATCACCCCCAACTGTCTCCGCATGGGGCGGCGGGATGCATCCCTACCTCAGGTCGTTTATGAGGGTCCCAAGACCCTAGGTCGCAGAAGATGGCGATATAGCCAGACATTGGCTGACCACTTTTGGAAACACTTTCTCAGGCACTACCTTCCAGGACTCCAGGCCCGTCAGAAATGGAAATCATCAGCCTCCCTGCCCTTCCTGAAGAAGAGTGATCATCGCTGCTTATCTGGACCCTCTGGCCTTTTCGGATGTTCAAATTCGCTCTGTGAATTTGGGGGCGGCTGTTAAAAAGGCTTTGGAGGACTGAGTGGTCAAAGCGGCCAATCACTGGCCAGCAGAGGCGGGCTCTAGGAATGACGAGCGAGAGAGGAGTACTGGCAGGTTGAGGGAGAATTACGACGAGGATTGAGGAGGAATCAAAACAAGCAGTTTTACTAGCCCATGTAGTTATCAACAAACGTGGAATTACCCCCCAGTTCTGTAGGGTGTGTCTATGACATGACTCAGTTCAAGCTTATTGCACAAGTTCACGGTTTTCATTAAAGCCTTTAATAGTAACCTGGTCTGGTTATTATCTCCATGCATATAAGGACATCATAGTTCTAACCGGACTACCCACAGTGATTTGAACTATCCACCAGTCAAGTCTGTCTATATTTTTCAGGATGCCTCAAAATGTCAGAAACTGACAGATATGTTCTCTGGATCGACTGTGGTGGCTAGGCCTACTACAGATACAGCAGCCATGTCTCATCACCGTGGAGTATGTCAACAGTGAGTGAGTACACTGGTTTACACTTGCATTGGTATACTTGCTGTCCATGTCACTTACTCCGCTCTATAGGTTTTTTTTAAGTGATGATTGGAGTGTGTTTTATTCACACAACCAGTTCAAACAAGTTCAGTTTGAATGTTTTAAGTTAAACCCTTCATGCATTCTTTGTTTTTTTTAGCATGTGGTCAATATCAGGCGTGTTACTATTGTTCGTTTCTACCCTGGTCTTTTGTTTTCTTTTCATGTTCTGTACCTTAAGTTGTTCTGGTAGCTTCCATTGTTCATGAGGGGTAGTGGTGGTCTAGTCTAGTGGATAGTGAGTTGGACTTGTGATCAGAAGGTTGTGAGTTCAAATCCCGCCTGAAACCACACCACTACTAGTGTGCCCTTGAGTAAGGCACTTAGCCCTCAGTTACTCCAGGGGGAATGTCCCTGTAATTTGTAATTGTAAGTCGCTTTGGATTAAAAGCGTCTGCTAAATGTCAAAATTATTATTAAATTAATTATTATTTTACAAATGGTATATTCAACAGACTGCCAGCATGTTGATCGGCGGTGTCGGACCGATTGTGTTGGGCCGGTCTGAGCCACATGGCAGGGCCTAATTGTTGTCCCAGTCCAGCCCTGCCACACACTCAATGTGGAAGAGAGTCTCAACATTTGGAGAGACTTAATTTCCCCTCCCCCAACCACGTGCAAAGGCAATTTGTTTGTACAAAATTATTTGTGCAAACTACTGACAGGAATAATTAATTTAAAAGGTAGATATGGGTTCTGTCCAGGGCTGGACTGGGACAAAAATTAGGCCCTGCCATGTGGCTCAGACCGGCCCAACACAATCGGTCCGACACCGCCGATCAACATGCTGGCAGTCTGTTGAATATACCATTTGTAAAAAAAAAACTATAGAGCGGAGTAAGTGACATGGACAGCAAATATACCAATGCAAGTGTGAACCAGTGTACTCACTCACTGTTGACGTACTCCACGGTGATGAGACATGGTGCTATATCTGTAGTAGGCCTAGCCCCCACAGTCGATCCAGAGAACATATCTGTCAGTTTCTGACATTTTGAGGCATCCTCTGCTAGCTTCTTACTTTTTTTCTCCCTAATTTTCTGGGCACCCCCTTTCACTATCTTATCTACGAACATGACACTGCACTTGGGTTGTCGGCCGAGGGATCAGAGTGGGGGAGGGGGCCGATGGACAGCAGGGCCTAAGCATGTGATTGGGCCAGCCCATGTGTTAGTATAAACGGGGGCCGCCGCTTGATTCAGCGCTAGTTGATGCCGCGCTATTTTGGGCCGCGCTAGTTTGGGGTTGGCCGCACTATTTATAAAAATTTAAAAAATGGGGGGGTCGGGCGGCCCGACCGGCCCAAAACTAGCGCGGCCCACCTGCCAGCGGGCAGGTAGATTGTATGGCCAGTCCAGCGGTGGTTCTGTCCCAACCTCTGTGATTTGAATAAACACACAAGTTGCTTTTAAAGTGCAAAACTCACTCCACACACACCACACACTCAATGTGTAAGAGAGTCTCAACATTTGGAGACTTAATTTCCCCTCCCCCAACCATGTGCAAAGGCAATTTGTCTGTGCAAAATGATTTGTGCAAACTACTGACAGGAATAATTAATTTAAAAGGTAGATATGGGTTCTGTCCCAACCTCTGTGATTTGAAGAAACACACAAGGTGCTTTTAAAGTGCAAAACTCACTCCACACACACCACACACTCAATGTGTAAGAGAGTCTCAACATTTGGAGAGACTTAATTTCCCCTCCCCCAACCATGTGCAAAGGCAATTTGTTTGTACAAAATTATTTGTGCAAACTACTGACAGGAATAATTAATTTAAAAGGTAGATATGGGTTCTGTCTCAACCTCTGTGATTTGAAGAAACACACAAGGTGCTTTTAAAGTGCAAAACTCACTCCACACACACCACACACTCAATGTGGAAGAGAGTCTCAACATTTGGAGAGAGTTAATTTCCCCTCCCCCAACCATGTGCAAAGGCAATTTGTTTGTACAAAATTATTTGTGCAAACTACTGACAGGAATAATTAATTTAAAAGGTAGATATGGGTTCTGTCCCAACCTATCAAGAATGTTTTTTTTAAAAGTCAAGCAAGACTGATATTATAAAAGGCTTAAAAGAAAGAAAAAGCTCCAACGTTTACAGCACACTGTGCCTTCATCAGGGAGAATTGAAGATTGAACCAGGAAGAGGAAGTTTAAATAGAAAAAGGAAAGGGAGGAGTTCAAAAAAAGGGAGGCGGGGGGGGGGGGGGGAATCCACACCTGAAAACCAAGTAGCGACTAATTATAGCGTGATTTTGTCTAATAGAGTGGGGAAATGAAATGATAATTTGAAAAAATCAAATAATGATGTTAAGGGGTCCCAGATCCATAAAGCACATTTTTTTTACTACATTTGTTAGGGATTTGTATTAAAATAACTAGAAGTGATAAATTAAGTACTGTGTGTTCATTTAAATAATATGTGACTGAGGTCAGTTGAAGTCTCACAGAACCATAAAAGAGAGGTTCTGCTTTTGAGCGACATGGGGGGAAGGGGCTCCTGACTGGGAGAAAGTGCTGTAGATTGCTTATTTTTACCTATGTACTAACAACCATTTTGTACCTGCTGTTATGATATTCTATTTTCCTATACTCATTTTATACTATCATAACTAATGATTAATGATAAGTGTGATTTGAAGAAACACAAGGTGCTTTTAAAGTGCAAAACTCACTCCACACACACCACACTCAATGTGTAAGAGAGTCTCAACATTTGGAGAGACTTAATTTCCCCTCCCCCAACCATGTGCAAAGGCAATTTGTTTGTACAAAATTATTTGTGCAAACTACTGACAGGAATAATTAATTTAAAAGGTAGATATGGGTTCTGTCCCAACCTCTGTGATTTGAAGAAACACACAAGGTGCTTTTAAAGTGCAAAACTCACTCCACACACACCACACACTCAATGTGTAAGAGAGTCTCAACATTTGGAGACTTAATTTCCCCTCCCCCAACCATGTGCAAAGGCAATTTGTTTGTGCAAAATTATTTGTGCAAACTAGTGACAGGAATAATTAATTTAAAAGGTAGATATGGGTTCTGTCCCAACCTCTGTGATTTGAAGAAACACACAAGGTGCTTTTAAAGTGCAAAACTCACTCCACACACACCACACACTCAATGTGGAAGAGAGTCTCAACATTTGGAGACTTAATTTCCCCTCCCCCAACCATGTGCAAAGGCAATTTGTTTGTGCAAAATTATTTGTGCAAACTAGTGACAGGAATAATTAATTTAAAAGGTAGATATGGGTTCTGTCCCAACCTCTGTGATTTGAAGAAACACACAAGGTGCTTTTAAAGTGCAAAACTCACTCCACACACACCACACACTCAATGTGGAAGAGAGTCTCAACATTTGGAGAGACTTAATTTCCCCTCCCCCAACCATGTGCAAAGGCAATTTGTTTGTACAAAATTATTTGTGCAAACTACTGACAGGAATAATTAATTTAAAAGGTAGATATGGCTTCTGTCCCAACCTATCAAGAATGTTTTTTTTTTAAAAAGTCAAGCAAGACTGATATCATAAAAGGTGTAAGGCGATCAACTTCTCCAGAATTGATTTAATTGAGTCGTCACTTACAAGCGAGTCCGTTTAATCTCAACGAGACGTCCTTGATATAACTTCTAAGATAAAATGATCCAATCAAATATTCGGCACCACTACTGAACTGTTCTTTAAGAGAATATTTATTCGAGCACATCGGCAAACAATAACATCAGCATACAATAGCATTTCATTCCATGGAAAGGGGTCTTATCTAGCTTCACCTCCGCAGACCAGGATCAGCTGGTTAACTGCAGAAGTTTCACCGGACAAGAGCCCCCCTTCGCCTGGGACCACAGTCTTTATATATTTTTCTTAACATTTTGGGATGGGCTGTCCCTCTCTGGTAGGTTTTATGGTAAACGTCTGTTTTATATCGGAATGTGGCTTTCGACTCCTTTCGGTGTCCGTGCGAGTGTGTTATCCTCTTCTTCTGACCCCCCGGTCGTTTGTCATGGTGGGAGTGTTAGGACACTCTGTCTGCAACGGTATCCTGAGCAGCCCAGCACGACGCCAGACACACACACATTCCAATGTTCTTTAAGGAACCAGTAAGCATATGCACACAGCTATGTTTTTAGGATGCACAGATATCCTGATAGTTATTTTGGGTGTACTCTACATACGTTCTAAAGCACTAATTGGCCAGTTATTTACACTTTGTTCCTTCAAACACATTCCTTCCATGACCAGGTCCGTAAGCTCTATGTCCCTATCAGGATCGCTTGTGTAAACATCACTGTTGCCAGGCCCACAGACTCCCATGACTTGGGACTCGACCAACTAGTCAAAACACAATATTGAAGAATAGACCCATCATCAATCATTAGTTATGATAGTATAAAATGAGTATAGGAAAACAGAATATCATAACAGCAGGTACAAAATGGTTGTTAGCACATAGGTAAAAATAAGCAATCTACAGGCGGTTTGAACCACAACACCCTCTCCCAGTCAGGAGCCCCTTCCCCCCACGTCGCTCAAAAGCAGAACCTCTCTTCCATGACTCTGTGAGACTTCAACTGATCCCAGTCACATATTATTTAAATGAACACACAGTATTTAATACAAATCCCTAACAAAGGCTTAAAAGAAAGAAAAAGCTCCAACGTTTACGGTGTAAGTACCGGAATTTCCGGCCTGCGAGGTTTTTCCGACCCTACCAGACCGGTCATAGGTTCAGCCCTTTCCGGCCATAGGTAGCGCTATGATTCGCTGACGACGATGATTTCCGATCACATGATGACCGCCATTTTTACCCATCAGTAATTTTGGCTGTTTATAGATCTAATCTCTGTAGCGACCTTAAGATACATGGATGTTGCGCGCGCATCCGCGCGCGACGTGAGAGAGTTTAGGTGAAAACAAGATGGAGTTTCATACAGCACTCAAGTTTTACATGATGCATGATATGTATCCTCCTGGCATACCCAAGGCTGGACACCTTAAATCAAGGATTCTAAAGGCGTCCAAGAATTACTTGATGAAAGGTAAGTCAGTGTGAATAACTATGTTATATCCACTCTTGAAGCCACTGCTTGAAATGTCGAAAATGGCGAAAATGCATAGGCCTGTATCAAAATTGAGTGTCTCATTAAGCATCTGCTAACTATTGTGTGCATAAAACCTGTTTCCAGTGGCTTTATATTTGCACTTCTAAATGAATGCTGTATTTTCCTGCTGCATCAGGTGAGGAGTTGTACTACAAGGACAAATACAAGGACAAATTAACGATGAATTGAGAATCAAGGACCCCAATTGAAATAAGCCAGTGGCTTTCTTGGGTTTTTATCCTGTTAGTTGACCTTGTATGTAATATGTACTTTCATGTACCTACTTCTGCAAATCTTCTAATAAAGTTTTCAATCAATCAATCAAAGACAAACATCGCTTGGTGGTGTGCAACAAAGATGGAGTTCGTGATGTCCTGATGGTAACTTTCTTATCTGACTTGAGTTCTTGTCCATCATCTTTCCCAATTATGACAAGATTATCATTGTTGGAGACCTCAAAACCTACTTATTCAATCTCGCCTTTTAAATGTCTGTCTTTATTGTTATTTCATCTGTACTATTGTTGTTTTATCTTCTTTGCTCTCTGTGAAGCACATTGTGTCACATTTTTGTGAGAAATGGGCTATACAAATGAAGTTTGATTTGATCTGAAGGAGTGCCACGACAACCATGGGACTGGGGGTCATCCAGGGAGACGCCGAACGCTGGAGAAGGTGACTGCGTCCTACCTCTGGTCCACCTTGCGGGAGGATGTCACAAAATGGGTGAGTTTTTGATGTTATTAGTGCATGATGTGTGTGAACATTGTAATTTATACACTGCCCATTAGCAATGATCTTTTACTCAAAGATCTCCAACTCTTGTGTAATTCTCATACTGACCACAATCTGATTCTGCACTGGAACACCCAGACCATCATACAGGCCGCGGCCCCTCAACCACAGCGGTTCTGCACCTAAGGCACTAAGCCCAGCAGCTGACCACCACCACCAAAATGAAGCCTCAACCACATCAAGAATTCTCTGACTCTAGATAATTTCCTCTGAAATGTCACTGTTTTAAAGGTTGATGAGTGCCCCCGCTGTCAACATCATGAGAAAATAAAGACAGTTGCACCTGTACTCCATCCCATCCAAGTGAAAGAGGCATGGAGTGTCCTGGGGATTGATCTCATTGGTCCACTTCCCACCACTGCAAAGGGCAAAAGGTAGCTACTGAATGTTGGGCAGAAGTATGTGTAACCCCTTTTGGTTAAAGCTAGTGAGATAAGCTGACATCATGTATTGGATAAGTCAATAAAAGTTATGAAGCAAGTTTTTGGTGGACCCCATGAGGAATAGCTGCTGCAATGCTGTAGCTAATGGAGAACAATCTGCATTTTTCATTGCAGATACATTCTGACTGCAACCGACCTCTTCACCAAGTGGGTTGTGGCAAAAACCCTCAACACCAAAACAGCCAATGAGGTGTCCAGGAAGATAGTCAACATTCTTCTTGACTTTGGACTGGTAGAGAGGATCATTACCGACCAAGGACGGGAATTTGTGAATGAGGTACAGTTATCTATATAAGACACAGTGTATGTGATGTGTGACATTTGATAATTGTAATTTAATCTAATTTAATTGCATACACTAATGCATCTGCAGGTCAACCGTGGTGTTTTTGAGGCTCTGGGTGTCAAACACTGCATCACGTCACCCTACCACCCCCAGGCCAATGGACAGGACGAGCGCACAAACCGCAACGTGAAGACTGCGCTTGCCAAGTACTGTGGGGAGGGACAGAACGACTGGGATGTCCATTTGAGGGGCGTCATAATGAGCATCAACACCTCTAAGCAGGTAGCCTACTATTGTGTAACAACTGCATATGTAAACAATTCAAACAAACATAGAAAGAAACAAAAAACAATTTAAACAATAAAGAAAGATGGTGAAATGCTATTGATTGTACTTTTGTTTTGTTTTACAGCGATCAACCAGGTACACCCCGTACATGGCACTGTTCGGACGGCACCCTCGCAGCCCAGGTGTCATCAACACAACACAGACTGAGGAGGGTGACGACTCAGCTGTGGTTGTGGTTGATTTGACAGAGGAGGATGTACAGGCGAAGACTGTCGAAGTTACAGATCTACATGCAAAGGTGATGTAAAAATGGCAATTTATGCATAATAATATCTAATAATAACAAATATGCATACAATGGCAATATATGCTATAAAATATGAATATGTTTTATCAGTAACTTATCGGCACAAGTTACTTACTTATATTACTCTGTTGCAGATTGGAAACGCATGTTTCAGATTCATCAAAGAGGCCACACAAAAACATGTAAGGTTTTGTTATTTGTTAAAACATAAATTATGCAGATGTATGCCGGTATTCATTAACACCTGTAACGTCTTTTTCAAAAAGTAGTGCAGTTTTCCCTTGATATTGCACTAATTAATTACAACATTTCTTTTTTGTGAAAAACTGTCAATATAGGGAAAAGACATCCACATTGTGGACTTGTACGTAGTCCCAACGTGGAAGTCCAAGACTGAGGACCCAATGGCTGGACTTCCTGTAAGTTCCTTTTACCTGTGACCTGTGTTGCTTGACATTGACATAGGCTTGGGCGGTATTGATGTATATCATGGTATTTGGAAATCGATAAAAAGGAATTAAAAAATAGATACCACCCAAGCCTAAAAAAATGCAAAATAACTTCTAAAATGCTAGAAGGACCTCCTGCACAAGGATGCCATCGTCATCCCTGCCTGGAGTCGACAGCCAGGAAAAGCGGATCACTTTTTGCTTTGTGTGAGTGTAATCCAAATCCTCTCAACAGTCAAAGTAAAAATGTACTCAACTTGTGCTGTACATTTCTATTCTGTTTTAGGAGAGCATGTAATGTTATCTGCTTTGTAAATGGTTGACAGATCATCAAACCTAAAGCAAAGGAGCTGCTTTTGGTGGACTCGCTAAACCCCGATGGTTTTGGCGACAGCTGTTACCATGGCGTCTTTAGGTTTTGTAACATAACGACAATAGTCAGCCCTGTTCTGTGGCTTATAAGGGAAATCTACATAATTCATAGTATTCTAATAATACAGTAAGACAGCTTATTGACCAGGGTTGTCAACTAATACAATTTAATTTATAACACATGTTCTTAGCAAACAACATGTCTGTAACAGGATACTATGAATTATAATGTTCGGCTTGTTCCAAGAAGCCTTGTTCAAAGCCTCGTTCAAAGGCTGTTTTCAAGTTATTTTGTTTACACCATGTTCAGTGGCTATCGTAACATTCATCTTTCTTAAAGCATGCAATAGTATGTTGAATGTAAGGAAACCCAGTAATATTAATTCTCTTGTCATTCTTTCACTAAGTCATATTGCAAGAGTAATTAATATACCATGTTCTGGTGCTATATTTGGGGGAAAAGAGACATTTATTATGTGTCATAGGTGACATTGTTAGGTGTTCTTGTATTGTAGCATTTTTCATATAGTTAAGAGTCAATTTGTCTGACACAAATACTCTTATGCTGGATTTTGACAGTGATCTAGCTCATCGCATCGCCCCAGGCCAGTGGGCAACCATGTACGGCAGAGACATCAAGGTACTTTTGTCCTGCATCTCATGCACTTGCACATGTCTTTATTATCCTTTTGACCACATAACTGTTATATTGCTATTAACACCTTGTCCAATTCTTTCAGGGTTTCCCTCGCCAAAACGCAGGGATTGATTGTGGTGTCTTCATATTGATGGTAAATTCCTTTCTATTCTATTGAAAATGTTGTTCATTTGAAATGGTCATAACCTAATAAGCAGATCTTTGCCTTTCACAGTATGCATTCTGTCTCACCACTGACGCTCCACTTCAGTTCACAGAGGTCAGTGTTTCTCTTCTCCGACGGTGAGGAGAGTCAAGGAGGAAACTAAATCTGTTACCATTAACATTCTAAACCATAACGGTTTGGCTGTTGTAGCATATATATATCTCTGGAAACACCCATTGCCCAAGCGCACAGAACCATTTTGACTTTACATTTCTTCTCTCAATTTTTTTAGAGGGATATGGGACGCCTGAGGAGATGGTGGTGCATCGTTCTAATGGAACGGTTCCAGATTGAGGGGTAAGACTTCACTTTAAATGTAACTTCCGAAACCGCATTTGTTATATATATATGTTATATATATATATATATATATATATATATATATATATATATATATATATATTGGCTTACTTTTTTATTCTGTCACTATCTCACTCAAAGCCACGGGCAGAGGTTTGCCCACTGGACCGATGAGGCCAGAGCGTTGCTCCAAGGGTCACTGCAGCCGGTTTTCAGGGTCCCCAAGAAGCGGAAGAGGGAACAGGAGGTGAGCATGATGCTGAATGGTAAATAATAGTGGTTTTTGTTAGTTCAATAGTTGTGATTGCACCATGCATTTTATTCCTTCAGTGTGAGCGGTCTGACAGTGTGGTGGGCAGCAATGCCATAAGAAATGACCACAGCTATGCAACAATGCAAGAGGAAGACGCCAAGAAAAAGAGGACAGAAGACGACAACTTCGGTATGTTTCTCTTCACCAGTACTGTATATTACTATAACCTTATATGAAAACGGTGCCACTACACCACTGGCTGTAGAACTGTTTCTATGGACCACTGTAAGAGGACTTTAAACTGTTTTTGTCTTGTAGACCGCGGCAAGTCCACCCTCCTGGGAGCGGAGTGGATGAACTAGAACGCCCACCGGCTGTAAGGGAAGGTCCAGGAGCCTGCTTTTCTGCAATTGGACAAAATACAGAGAGAGGAAATAGAGGCTAAATTGACACTGATTGAAGACGAAGAAGAACGTCAAGAATTGCTGGAAATATTTTTGTTTGAATTTGAACTTAAAATTGATTATGATTTATTTCTGTTAGAGGTCAAGGACAATCTTGGCATCCCTGTGTGCGCAAGTTTCAAGGCTCCCAGTTCGGAAGAGTGATTGATTAATTAGTGTGCTTGCAGTCGCAAATATAAAACTGAATCTGAACAATAGTGTGAACTACATGTTGGTCACATTACCCCAAATGTTAACGGTGGATGACCGATGGCCTTATTCACTTATTCCTTCCAGCTAGAGTCTGGATCTAGCTAGAGTTAGAGTCATGTCAGAGGGAGGGGCTTTTGACACGTGCATGCTGTCTGAGTCAGTCCATCCTCTCCATGGGCGTGGGTTAGATGTGGCTACAGGCCCCAAACATTTCCCAAATAAGATATATATGTATATGTACACATGCTATATTTCGGTTAACCTACACAATGTTTTTACTTGATTCCAGCTAATTTGTGAATGAATACGTTTTTGTTTGTGTATGGTCAATCCATTTGTATGTAAATATGGTTTCATGCTGTATTGATTTACAATAAATTCATTGCATTTCATTAAATCGTGTTGCTTTACTACAAAAAACACATCTGATTGAGGAAGACTACAAAACATTGAGAAAGGATTTGGTAAACCAAGTATTTCTTGCATCATATGGTAAGAAGAGGGGTGGCCATAGTAATTAATACATCTCTACCATTCTCTGAAGAGAAAGTGATAAAAGATAATAGGAGAAGATATGTAATGGTTGACCCTATTACATTAACCATAGCTAAAGGTAATGAATCTTTTTTTCATTTCATACCCTAACTCTAACCCACTCTACCCATAACTAACTCTAACTCTACCCATACTCTAACGAATTAAAATGATTAACAAGCATAATGGCACAGAGAATGCAGAGATGTGTATATATACAAAGGGTTGAAATATATGTTATTATTATTATTATTATTATTATTATTACTTTATTATCACATAACAGCTATTTGAAGCAAACTATGGAAAATGTATAACTGAGTAGTGAAAAACTCAGAAATAGTGAAATACATTCTTAGAAATGTCTACCGTGTCATAGTAATTAATAAATCTCTACCATTCTCTGAAGAGAAAGTGATAAAAGATAATAGGAGAAGATATGTAATGGTTGACCCTATTACATTAACCATAGCTAAAGGTAATGAATCTTTTTTTCATTTCATACCTATTAGTTTACTCTAACGAATTAAAATGATTAACAAGCATAATGGCACAGAGAATGCAGAGATTTGTATATATACAAAGGGTTGAAATATATGTTATTATTATTATTACTTTATTATCACATAACAGCTATTTGAAGCAAACTATGGAAAGTGTATAACTGAGTAGTGAAATACTCAGAAATAGTGAAATACATTCTTAGAAATGTCTACCGTGTCATGATTACAAAGATACCACTTGAACACACACACTGTGACACATTGGTCACACGCGCGGGCACACACGCGCGCACGCGCGATGCGCGCGAAACACACACACAACACACAGTTTCAGATCTACTAATGATAGTTATGGAGATAGACTCCAGTTCTATGAGTGGAGCGGAGCCCCATAGGGGAGCTCTGCTCCTATTGGTTTACCCGCTACCTAAAGTAGCCAATGACTGAATTTTTCAATGCCTGCGCCCGCCTGGGGTGCTATATAAAGGGGCGTACTTCGCTCCATCATTCTCCCAAACATACAAAACAGCCGGGTTTGAACAAGTCGAAGTGGGCCAGCAGCCCTATGGGGCTCCGCGCAGTGGCGTAGCGCAAAATCCCGGGGCCCCCCCGCAAGGTGGCGGCGGGGGCCCTTTCGCAACGGAGTAAAAAAAAAAAAAACTTGCGTTTTTTAGAGGCCGATGCGTTATTGACGTTGCGAAATTTCGCAATATGCACTCTACATTCTAAATGCTTGACTTAGCAAAAGGTACAAACAAGTGAGAGCAATAGCCTATAACTAAAACCAAATGGTAGACTACACTACATCAGTAGAATGTATTATAAGTAGAATAGTACAAGCTTTATTTCTTTTAACAAAGTGTGGTGTGCACAGCAGTGTGATATCTGTAAACATATCTGTAGACTCTCCGCTAAGGGTTGCCAGATGGGATTGAGAATTTCCAACCTAACCAATCTAAACACTTCTAAATCCACCAAAAACCAGCCCATCTGGCAACCCTGTCTCCGCTGCATCAGAGTCTACTTGTTGCGTAAAATTGGCCAGGGTTAGTCAAATCCTTTGTTGGACATCTCGTATATTGGTATATTGTGGCATTTCTTTACTGTTTGCCATCTGGTCTAGGAATACCCAGGGAGACGCAGACAGCAGAAGTAGATTCGAATAGTAGAATAGAAAAAAGAAACAGCTATATATAGCCTAATCATGCTGAATTACAGTATGTACTTCTGCCTGAGTTTGAGTATGATGCTGCCCAAATAAATGTTATTGTTTAGTGCTGTACGCTTTCGTGGTATTATATTGTGTGAATTATCATCTGTATGTTGTTTTTCTTTCACTCGACTAACCGCCGAGATAATACTTGAGACATGTACTTCCGTAAACATACATTTTTTATTAGATTTTTTTACAATATCGGACCGACAGTCCCACATATAGCGGCTATAATGTCCGAATAGAGAATCTACCACCACCTAAAGAATGCTTATTGTACTTTGTATTGTATTTTCGCTTGCTCATTTTCCTTGTGTCTCGCTGCCTACGTGTGACGTCAAAGTCATGTTGCTATTGGATACGGCTAACTATGTATATCTTTTTTAATATAGGCCTATATATTAAAATTAAGGTTGACACAATGAAGGGCCACTTATTTTATTTATTTTATATTTTTTTAAATTATAAAAAAAAAAAAAAAAAAAAGTTTGGATCCAATGTTAGGGGGCCCCCTAGTGGCTGGGGCCCCCCCGCGGTGCGTCGCTTGCGGGCCCGTCCGCTACGCCACTGGCTCCGCTCCACTCATAGAACTGGAGTCTATCTCCATAACTATCGTTCTATATCGTGGAGCTCCGCCCCATAGGGGAGCTCTGCTCCTATTGGTTTAGGCGGAGCGAGCGAGGCCAAATGTACCCCCACTGAGACTATTAGTCCGAAAACAATCCCAGCGGCACCCGGAGCTGACCACTGATGTTGGTTCAAGACAACCTTAAAAAGTTGGCCCGACCCACACTGAGTCTGCTCCACTGATCTAGCCCTTACGTGAGCACGTAGGGTTGTAGATCTAACGGAACATGTCCTGGAGGAGGGTCCCCTCCCCAGGCACATCCGTAATCATCCTGACAGCACTTGAATAGAATCCCCAACCAGGGTAATCCAAGTGCCTTCCCCACTACATCAGTCATCAGCAAAACTGAGGACAGAATGAGACAAGGATGAGGAAGAAATATCACTTACCTAACCCTTACGTTGGGTTGTTGATCTAACAGAACATGTCCTGGAGGAGGGTCCCCTCCCCAGGCACATCCGTACTCATCCTGACAGCACTTGAATAGAATCCCCATGACCAGGGTAATCCAAGTGCCCTTCCCACAACATCAGTCATCAGCAAACTGAGGACAGAATGAGAAAAGGATGAGGAAGAATATCACTGATCTAGCCCTTACGTGAGCACGTAGGGTTGTAGATCTAACGGAATATGTCCTGGAGGAGGGTCCCCTCCCCAGGCACATCCGTATTCCTCCTGACAGCACTTGAATAGAATCCCCATGACCAGGGTAATCCAAGTGCCTTCCCCACTACATCAGTCATCAGCAAAAACTGAGGACAGAATGAGAAAAGGATGAGGAAGAAATATCACTGATCTAACCCGTACGTGAGCACGTAGGGTTGTTGATCTAACCGCGGAACATGTCCTGGAGGAGGGTCCCCTCCCCAGGCACATCCGTATTCATCCTGACAGCACTTGAATAGAATCCCCATGACCAGGGTAATCCAAGTGCCCTTCCCACAACATCAGTCATCAGCAAAACTGAGGACAGAATGAGAAAAGGATGAGGAAGAATATCACTGATCTAGCCCTTACGTGAGCACGTAGGGTTGTAGATCTAACGGAACATGTCCTGGAGGAGGGTCCCCTCCCCAGGCACAACCGTATTCCTCCTGACAGCACTTGAATAGAATCCCCATGACCAGGGTAATCCAAGTGCCTTCCCCACTACATCAGTCATCAGCAAAACTGAGGACAGAATGAGAAAAGGATGAGGAAGAAATATCTTTCAAGTAATACCGTACAAAAGGTGATGGCGACGACCAAGACGCCGCCTCACATATCTCCTCCACTCCCACTCCCCTGAGAATGGCCACTTATGTGGCCATGCCCCTGGTGGAATGAGCCTGAATGCCAGTCGGCACGGGCTGCCCCTTCGATTTGTATGCGAGGCTAATAGCCTCGCAAATCCAATGGGACAGCCTCTGCTTCGAGAGTGGTGCCCCGGCTTTCTGTCCGCCGTAGCAGATCAGAAGCTGGGGAGAAGATCTCAGTCCTGCTGTGCGCTTCACATATTGTGCCAACGCGCGCACCGGACATAGACAATGTAAACGCCTCTCCCTCTCTCCGTCGTGAGGAGGAGGAAAAAAGGCGCTCAGAGCACAGCTCTGAACCCTAAACCCACGATTAACCTTAGGGATAAAAGCCGGGTTAGGGCGTAACACAGCTTTTGTTTCGTCATCAGATATGATCAAACAATCTGCCCGTGTCGAGAGAGCACATCAATCACTCACTCGCTTAGCCGTAGTCAAGGCGAGGAGTAGACTCGTCTTGAGAGACAATAAACGCAACGACACAGTGTCAATGGGTTCGAATGGGGGCACGCACAGCGCCTCTAGCACAATCGACAGGTCCCATTTTGGCATTAGAGTCCTATGAGGGCGTCTAAGCCTACACACTCCAGTCAAAAAACGCTTAACCAGCGAATGACTGAACAGTGTCGTTGTCGCAAAACCCTCATGACAAGCTGAGATGGCAGCCGCGTAAACTTTAATAGTTCCCGCCGCCAATCCCTTGTCAAACAGCGACTGTAAGAAGCACAAGAACGTTTCGACCCGACAGCAGACTGGGTCAACGTCCTGTCCCTCACACCACTGTGTAAACACTCGCCAGCGCGCCGCATATCCCTTTGCAGTGGATTGCGCGCGCGCACTCTGAATGGTCTGAATGACCGCGTCTGTCAGACCCCTGCGTTCTAACAAATCCCTCTCAGTTTTGATTGATTGAAAACTTTATTAGAAGATTTGCAGAAGTAGGTACATGAAAGTACATATTACATACAAGGTCAACTAACAGGATAAAAACCCAAGAAAGCCACTGGCTTATTTCAATTGGGGTCCTTGATTCTCAATTCATCGTTACATGTAAGACAGACAAAAAAGCTAGTACTATCTACAAGATAATACAGACAGATAACTATTACTATCTACAAGATAAACACACATCCATCATGGGAAGAACAATACAACGAAACATAAGGTATGTACAGCGGGTAGGACAGGTGGGGACATACACCACAGGTGGGGGCGGGGGACAAAACACAAAGTATGTACAGTGGGTAGTTCGGGTCTTTTAATCTGATTTTTGATTTAGAGGGTCCAGTTACGGATTGCAGCCTCCTGTAAATGTTTTTTGAGAGTGGTTTTGAAGGTGGGCAGTGTTTTGCACTCCTTTAAGATTATAGGAAGGGCGTTCCACATTTTTACTGCATAGTTTGCAAACGAGTTTAACCCCTTGTTTGTGGTGCAACGCGGTTGAACGTGGTTCGTGGAGCTTCCTCTGGTGTTGTATGTGTGGACGTTGTTCACATTTTGGAAGTATGTTGACAGGTACTTGGGTGTCTTTGTGGTGTAGCGTATCTTGAAGACCAGGCCCAGTGCAAGCTGCTGCACTCTGTCAACTACTCGTAGCCAATCAAGGCTCAAAAAATGAGCAGCGGTTAGATGTGTCCTAGGGTTGAGGCCTAGCAGAAGCCTAACCAGTTTATTTTGGGCTGTCTGGAGTCTTGTTTTATGGGCCTTTGTGGTTCTATAGTACCATGATGTTACGGCATAGTCGAAGTGACATTGAATGAGAGCTCCTGATAGGGTCCTCAGTGTGTTTTTACTGACAAGTGAGGATATCCTGTACAAGAATCTAGTTCTATGGTTCACTTTTTTGATTACTTTTGCTGCCATTTTATCTCCGGAAAGATTTGCCTCTAAGATGGAGCCCAGGTATGTAATATCCTCTTTTCTTGTGATATTAATGTTACCCACTTTTATTTTAAAATTTTCAGCCTTTCTGAGTTTAGATGGGGATCCGTATAGGATGGTTTCAGTTTTACCTAGGTGTATTGATAGTTTATTGTCAGCTAGCCAGATGCAGATTCTACTCAGTTCAGTGCTTAGCGCTTTTTCCACCTGCAATATGTCCCTGTCAGAGACCAGCAGAGCCGAGTCATCCGCGAACAGGAACAAATTGCAATCACATGCTGATGACATGTCATTCACATATATTAGGAACAGTAAAGGTCCCAAAATGCTTCCTTGTGGAACGCCGCAGGTCACTGGGAGGGGGGGGGACAGTGTTCCGTTCACACTAACCACCTGTTCCCTCCCCTCTAAGTAGGATTGCATCCAGCTCACCGATGTTCTATCGAACCCAATTGCTTTCAGTTTATCTAACAATATGTGGTGATCTACTGTGTCGAAGGCCTTCTGGAGGTCCAGCATGACCATGCCGCAGTACTTGCCCGAGTCCACCTCATGGTTGATGTGGTCGTTCAAATAGAGAAGGCATGTGTCAGTGGAATGGGATGTTCTGAATCCTGATTGAAATTCATACATCAGCTTTTTGTCGGTAAGGTACCTATCGACCTGTTCATAAACTATTTTTTCCATAAGTTTCGAGATGGAATTAAGAATAGAAACAGGTCGGTAGTTGCCTGGGTCTAATTTGCTTCCTTTTTTATACAGTGGGGTTACCCTTGCTATTTTAAAGTCAAGGGGGACGTGTCCCTGTTTGATGGAGAGGTTTATTATGTGGGTGATGATTGGGGTAATGGAGGCAGCTGAGTCTTTTAGAAATCTGGCTGGAATATTGTCATGGCCCGTGGCCTTTTCTGAGTGTAGAGCGCCTAGCTTTTTAAACACCTCATCGTTTGACACCATGGAGAGTTTAAAATCATCATTGCGTACACCCAGTTTATTGTAGAACTCACGGATGTGCTCTACACCATAACGCCCTGAGTGGGGTGGTAGATTGTTAACTAATTTAGTGGCTATGGTTGTAAAGAAAGTGTTTAAGCACTTAGCCACATCCAGCTTGTCTGTAAGGAGAGAATCACCAGATTTTATGCTGATGTTTGTAGACCTGGTTTTGAGTTTTTGACTGCAACCTAGTTGGCTATTAAGTAGCTTCCAAAGGTCACGTGGTTTGTTTAAGTTTTCTTCGATTTTGTTATCGAGGTATTCTTTCTTAGCAGATTTGGTCATGGTAATTACCTGATTGCATAGTTTGTTGCATTGTTTTTTAATTTTCTCAAAGTGGGTTTTGTGATCTTCGTTTAAGTGTTTCACTAATTTTGATTTGCATTTTTGAACTTCAGAGCATTTTAGGTCTCTGACTTTCATAGCATTTAGAATGTCCGAATTCATCCATGGTTCCGATCGGGTTTTAACCCTGGTGGTTCTCATGGGGGCTATACTGTCAATAATATTTAGGAATTTGGTTTTGAAACCTAGCCATGCCTCTTCAACCTGTGTGCATTTTAGTTCATCAAACCAGTCTTGATTCTCCAGTTTATGGTTTAAGGCCTCACTAGAATAGGATTTAAGGGATCTAGTGGTTACAGTTTTATGACCGCCAGCCTTGGGTTTTTGTTTTTTACGAGTGCAAAAGATCATGTAATGATCACTTAGCCCACATACAATAACCCCACTCTTGGAGATTTTGGACTCATCCGATGTTAGAATGAGATCTATGGTGGTTTGAGTAGAAATACACACCCTAGTGGGTTTGGTAATTTGTTGACGGAGACCGTGTAATTCAGAAAACCTAGTGAAGGATTTGAAAACGGATGCTTCATTTCTGAGCATGTCCGTGTTCAAATCTCCAATAAGAATCTTTTCCACACAGTCAACGTCATCCATGCACCCCTCAAGAATATCATAGAAATCACTCTGATCGGGAGGTCTGTAGATAGTACCAACCAGCACTGGTTTTGCTTTGTTAAAGATAATTTCAACCCAAACAGATTCTAATTTGTCATGATTCAGGTCATCACGGGTGTTAAAGATAATATCGTTGTGAATGTACATGCAGACACCACCCCCATACCTGTTCCTGTCGTTTCTGATGACTGTGTAGTTAACTATTTCAATCTCTGGGTCTTTGATGGTAACCAGGCCATGAGGGGGCCCCCCATCATAGGCGGCCCCCTCACCAAGCCTCTGGCTTGAGAGAGTGCATCTTGTCGATGAGGTATGGGCCATGGGCCCTCTACCAACATCTCCATCAGTTCCGGAAACCACAGGGCTCCGGGACGGTCCGGGGCTACAAGAATTAACTCTAGCCTCTCTGACCTCACTCGTGCCAACAGTGGGAGGATAGATGTCAGGGGTGGGAACGCGTATAACAGGACCCTCGGCCATGGGTGGTGTGCGAATGCATCGACTCCCAATGGCGGGTTGTCCTGTTCGCGCAGGGAGAACCAAAGGCGACACTGCGCATTCGTCCGGGACGCAAACAGATCCACTTCTGCTTGCCCGAACCGTGCCCAAATCAGAGACACAATGGAGGGTGCTAACCTCCAGTCGTCGTCCCTCGGGCCTCCCCGTGATAACAGATCTGCTCCTTCGTTGAGCAGACCTGGAATGTTGAGAGCTTTTAGCGAACTCAGGTGTGTGACAGCCCACAGCCATATATCTGTCGCCAGGCGATGAAGTGACGCTGAGCGTACTCCCCCTTGACGATTGATGTATGCTACTGTTGTCCTGTTGTCGGATCTGACTAACACGTCCAGATCCTTTAACACCGGGGCAAAATGAAGTAGCGTTAACTTCACCGCCTCGAGTTCCAGCAGGTTGATGTGACGCGTCTCTAACGGTCCCCATCTTCCTGCCACCGAACCTGCCTGACACACTCCTCCCCACCCAGTCAACGACGCGTCCGTGAAGACTGGGTAGTGGGATGCCGGTCTGCCCATGGCGACTCCGCGCGCGATGACGCGCGGGTCTCTCCAGTAGCTCAGGTCGGTCTTGACCGATCTCGGTATTACAATCAACTTGCGACGGTGTCTCACTGGATCCAGTCGCAGTCGTGCGAACCACCTCTGCAGTCTGCGCATGTGTAATAGGCCTAAGGGGACCACTACATGGGCTGCAGACATCAGTCCTAGTAAGGACATCATTGACAGAGCGGTGATTGTATTTGTCACTCGACACACCCGGAGAGCTGACGTCAGTGTCGCTCTCCGTGGTGCCGATAACTGGCCCTCATCTTGGCAGTATCCAACTGAATGCCTAGATAGGAAAACTGTTGAGCCGGCCACGGAGCACTCTTTGTCCAGTTGACAGCTAACCCCAGCTGAGTGAGGTGCTGCACCAGTGAGGTTGCGTCCCGAATGGCTCGATTTGGGCATTGGGCCAAGACCAGTAGGTCGTCGAGATATGCTAATATGCGTATCCCGTTTCGCCTCAGTGGTTCGAGTGCTGTCTGCACGCATTTGGAGAAAGTTCGAGGAGCAAGCGCGTACCCGAAGGGCAGGCGCGTGTACTCGTAAACCTTCCCTTGGAAGGCAAAACGTAGAAATTTCCTGTGCCTCTCTGTGATTGGCACATGAAAATACGCGTCCCTCAGGTCTATGCTGATTCCGTAGTCGCCCTTCTGTATACAAGACAGAAGGCGCCTCGTCGTCAACATACGAAAGGGGCGTTTCGCCACTCTCTCGTTGAGGACCCTTAAATCTAGTATGGGTCTCATGCCTCCGGATTTCTTTGGGACAAGGAAATACGGGGAGTACCACCCCATGTCCCACTGGTCCCTCGGAACCATTGTCACTGCGCCCTTTGTTAGGAGATTCGTAATCTCCTCCTGGAGCGCACGTGTTTTTATCGGGCAGGACAAAACAGTCTCTCTCACGCCCCTGAAGGGCGGAGGAGGCTGAATGAACTGTAGTGCATATCCCCTCCTCAATGTCCTGTCCAGCCAGCCCGACAGAATACCTGCCCATTCTAGCCATTCTGCATAACGCAACGACAGCGGCTGGGCCGTCTGTTGTGGTGCAGTCGACAGAAAAAGCTTGAATTTCTGTATGACCCCAGCCGCCGCTGCACACCGAGGAGGTGGCACAGCCCAAGGTGGGGTCATTTCGAAAGGGATGGGCAGCCGTCTGTAAAGAGTGTTTGCTATGTGTAACAATGCCCTTTATTGACGCAGGTTTATTATGCCTGATAATCAAAGAACCGGCCGCACGCTCATGAGCTGGGCCAGATCCTGATAGACATGGAGGGGTTATTGATGTAAATAACGGTCCCTCTATACGGCTACAGACAGGGGTGTTTAACCCCGTTTGTGTCGTGATAGGGGTAAGTCTGTTAGGCAGAGAGCTGGCCACACGCTGGTACGCTGGGCCAGTCTCCGCTTTGTTTCTAACCGGTAGCGATTGGACCACGCTCCGACAAGGCAGGCGGGTCTCCGCTCCGGTAGATAACATGGGAAAATCACCTTTACTGAAAAAGTAAGGTGGGGATTTTCCTTCTTTTACCTCTTTATGAGGTAGCAGCCATGAAGAGGAAACCGGTGGTGGGGTCATTACCGACCCCTCCGCCAGTGAAACCGGGCCACGCTGCCGTGGGGGGCCGTAGCGGGCCCTCCCAGTGGTCAGCGGCGGGGGCTGGGGATGCCGAGTGGGGCATGGCTCCGTCTGTAGAGGTGGAGCCAGTGCCGCATCACACCGAAACCTCAGTTTCGCAGCCGTTGACGGTCTAGTCATCACCACGGCAGAAGAAGAAGAGGTGGAGGGTCGCTGGAGGGGGAGGTGGCTGGCAAGGTGCCTCTTAGCCTCCTCCATCGCGGCCAGGCGCACCGTCAAGGTGTCCATGGCGGGACCGAATAGCCCTTGTCTCTCTATTGGAGCATTCAGTAGGGCCATCCGGTCCGCCCCGGTCATGGTGGTGAGAGACAGCCACATCTGTCGCTGCTGCACCACCGCGTTTGCCATCAGGCGACCCCCACAAACCGCGACGCCCTGGGCCAGGTACATCGTCGCGGCACTGAGCTTGCTCAGAAGCACCGCCTCCGCTGCAGACAAACCGTTGGGTCGGTCTGTGGCGATTTTCGCAATGGCGGCGTTAAACACGGCGATGTTATTCGCCGCTGCCGCCGCCTGCGCACCGAGAGCGTAGCTCTTGTCTACCAGGGTGGCGTTAAACCTGTCACGCTGGTTGGGCGGCATAGGTTTTTTAGGCACCGACCAGGCGCTGGACCCCGGTACCAAGTAGGTGGCTAGCGCTGGTTCGAGCGGCGGGGAGCCGTTGGTCATCCCCTCCGCGAGCCCCTCCACTCTGGTAAAGGGCAAGAACGCCTTCACCGGCGCCCTGCCTGTGAGTGGTTCTCCCCACTTGTCCTCCACGAACTTATCTAAGCCCGGGAGGACAGCGTTAGGAGGTTGGTTCTGTCGCTTCGCCCTTTTCCCGTAAAACAGGTCCTTCACCCAGAAGGACTCCGTTGGGGGAGGGGAGGCGGGACGGGGAATTGCCAACACGCCTGCCGCAGCTTCCAGGAGGCCCTGGAAGTCGTGGTGGAGTGATGGGGGGGAGCACGTGCTCTAGGGGAGCACGTGCTCTACCTGCCGCTCGCTCTCATCAGAGCTTTCTGATTCTGACACCGGCACCGACCACTCAGCTGGGTGAGGGCGGCGTGATGTCAGGGCCGGTTGAGCGGGCGGGACCATCCCTACTTGGGGAGGTGCCTGCCCAGAACGCCGTTCTTGCTTGTCCTCCGCTGCTAGAAAATCGCAGCGGCAGGTGTCCCGGAGGAACTTCTTCGTGGTCGGCGGCGGACGATCCATCGCTGAAGGGAAAAGTCTCCTCCGCTGAAAAGTGTCCTCCGCTGCTTGGAAGTCGCAGCGGCCGGCGTCCCGGAGGAACTTCTCCATAGGCGGCGGACGATCCATCTTGAAGGGAAAAGTCTGGCGGGTCCTCCAGTCTTAGTAGTCGTCCTTCTCAGTCTTCAGATATAAACCCGTGCTGAACTTTTTGGGAGAATGATGGAGCGAAGTACGCCCCTTTATATAGCACCCCAGGCGGGCGCAGGCATTGAAAAATTCAGTCATTGGCTACTTTAGGTAGCGGGTAAACCAATAGGAGCAGAGCTCCCCTATGGGGCGGAGCTCCACGATATAGAACGGGTCTTCGTTGTCATCGTTGTCATCGCGAATCATAGCGAATCATAGCGCTACCTATGGCCGGAAAGGGCTGAACCTATGACCGGATCTGGTAGGGTCGGAAAAACCTCGCAGGCCGGAAATTCCGGTACTTACAACGGCACACTGTGCCTTCATCAGGGAGAATTGAAGAGTGAATCAGGAAGAGGAAGTTTAAATAGAAAAAGGAAAGGGAGGAGTTCAAAAAAAGGGAGGGGGGGGGGGGGGAATCCACACCTGAAAACCAAGTAGCGACTAATTATAGCGTGATTTTGTCTAATAGAGTGGGGAAATGAAATGATAATTTGGAAAAAATCAAATAATGATGTTAAGGGGTCCCAGATCCATAAACCACATTTTTTTACTACACTCCTATACTATCCCCAAAATAGTGTAGCTTTTCCAGGATACTCCAGACCTCTGATTCCAACAGCTTAATATAAAGTCTGGGGTTCCTTTGGAAATGAAACATTTTTTTCAAAGTTTTTGCAACACCATGGAAGTTAGGTAAGTAGCTCAGGCATGTGGCACTGGCAGGTTAGGTAAGGGGAATGTTGCCAGCCCAAACGCTGGCCAAAGCACGGGCTCACAAATCATCCTGGTTTTTTGGGGAACTAACTTCACCTCTTCCATCTAGGCTTTAGATCCACACCAGGACTCCCTCCACCACCCTTCCACTGGTAAGTATCCACAGGTAGGTATCCTCATTTCCTATTGTTATTGTTTAATTTTTCAATTCCTTTCTTTTTCAAAATTCGGTTCCAGGTGAGGTGATAGATAACTGTTCTACTTTTCCTCTATTAGGTCTGTGATACAGGTAAGCATTCCGGTTCCAGGTAAGTAGTAGGTAAGTATTCTACAATCCTCTTTATTTCATATCCGATATACAACAAGCTGCTGCAAATGTTTTATCAGTCGGTGGTTGCCAGCGTTCTGTTCTTCGCCGTGGCCTGCTGGGGTGGAAACATCTGTGCCAGGGATGCTGCGAAGCTAAACAAACTGGTGAAGAAGGCCAGCTCTGTGGTGGGGACCGGGCTGGACAGCCTAGAGGTGGTGGCAGAACAGAGGATGGGGAAAAAACTGGCGGCCATGCTGGCCAATCCCTCCCACCCGATGTACTGCGAGCTGGCAGGGATGAGGAGCAAGTTCAGCCACAGATTTGTTCTCCCCCGTCAAAGTACAAAAAGATTTGGACAGTCCTTTGTTCCAGCTGCACTCCGACTCTACAACCAGGCCCTGCAGGGTGGGGGAGACCTGGAGCTGGAACTTTTGGATCTTTTTACTTATTGAGCCTGCACTGTTTTATGTATTTTATTGAATGTTTTTCTGTTTTCTGTATTGAATGTTTTCTGCCCTAACTGAGCTGTTTGACAACAAAATGTCCCCATTGGGGACAATAAAGGTTTTCAATCAATCAATCAATACAGGAAAATATTAACTGTAACTTCTCACTCTTATAAACTAAAACTTCCTCTGGTTTTCAGGAAAAAACTACTGGTGACCAACACCATCCACAACTGAGGGTCTCCGGTGGGTACCAACATGCCCTAACTGCAACATGGAGGTAGGTACAGAGGTCACAAAATTCGGATCCATAGAGGGAAGATGGGGGCCGGGGGGCCTGGATATTTTGAATGAGGAAGATCCCGCCAATAATAAAAGTGCTAAAAATAAGTGCTGGTAACAACTCAAGTATTGAGGGGGGTCTCAATCCATAACGCCTCCACCTCATAAATGATGCTAAAACATCACACATACACATACAATATAAAATATAAATAAATAAATAAGGGCGTTCTCCCTCTTTCAGTCTCCCTCCCGTTCAAGTTCCCCACTTCTCCTCTCATCATTTTAATGATCCAATTCGTTCAGCCCCCCAGGATCGACAGTACCTAATTTTCTAATCCACTGTCTCTCTCTGGCGAGCCTTTGTGCTCTGGACCACCTCGTACCCGACTCCAATCCCGCTATGAGCAAGTTGGTGCTCCCATGTCTCCTAAAGTGCGTGTACAGTACAGTCTGTTTATCCGTTTTCTCAATTGTATACAGGTGTTGTTTGAGTCTCTGTAAGAGGCTATTCTTGGTCTGTCCAATATACAGTCTCCCACATGTTCCACACTGGATACTGTAAACCAGATTAGAAGACTCAGGCCCCACGGTCTGCCACACCGGTGCGCCCAGGTCAGTATACTGATTTTTGAGAAACTTCAACTGTTTGAAATGTGATTTATATTTATCTTTAACACTCCGACTTAAGGAGGCATGTACAAGGAGATCCTTCAGATTTTTATTTCTTCTATATGCTGCTAAAACTTTCAAATTGTTCAAGGGTTCCATAACCTCCTGTACCCTTAAAAAACTGTTTTTGATGTTGCTGTTTAGTCTACGAGAGGCGGGGGAGAAGGTGGAGACGAAAGGGACCAGATGTTGTGGGCCATCCTTCCTCGCCGGTCTAAATTCCTGCCAAGGACTCCCTCTTGCCTCAGTCCTGATGTTCCGGAGAAAAGTTCTCCCATAACCCCTGGATCTGAGGACCTTGAAGAGGGTCCTCGTGGCTGACTCCGCGTCCTCCTCTGCTGTGCAAATTCGCTTAAATCTGATAAGCTGCGATTTCACTATTCCCCATAGAGGTTTATACAACATCAACCTAGAGGACACCTCAACACTGTAGAGGTTTATACAACATTAACCTAGAGGACACCTCAACACTATAGAGGTTTATACAACATTAACCTAGAGGACACCTCAACACTATAGAGGTTTATATAACATCAACCTAGAGGACACCTCAACACTATAGAGGTTTATACAACATTAACCTAGAGGACACCTCAACACTATAGAGGTTTATACAACATTAACCTAGAGGACACCTCAACACTATAGAGGTTTATACAACATTAACCTAGAGGACACCTCAACACTATAGAGGTTTATACAACATTAACCTAGAGGACACACCTCAACACTATAGAGGTTTATACAACATTAACCTAGAGGACACACCTCAACACTATAGAGGTTTATACAACATTAACCTAGAGGACACCTCAACACTATAGAGGTTTATACAACATTAACCTAGAGGACACACCTCAACACTATAGAGGTTTATACAACATTAACCTAGAGGACACCTCAACACTATAGAGGTTTATACAACATTAACCTAGAGGACACACCTCAACACTATAGAGGTTTATACAACATTAACCTAGAGGACACACCTCAACACTATAGAGGTTTATACAACATTAACCTAGAGGACACCTCAACACTATAGAGGTTTATACAACATTAACCTAGAGGACACCTCAACACTGTAGAGGTTTATACAACATTAACCTAGAGGACACCTCAACACTATAGAGGTTTATACAACATTAACCTAGAGGACACCTCAACACTATAGAGGTTTATACAACATTAACCTAGAGGACACACCTCAACACTATAGAGGTTTATACAACATTAACCTAGAGGACACCTCAACACTGTAGAGGTTTATACAACATTAACCTAGAGGACACCTCAACACTATAGAGGTTTATACAACATTAACCTAGAGGACACCTCAACACTATAGAGGTTTATACAACATTAACCTAGAGGACACCTCAACACTATAGAGGTTTATACAACATTAACCTAGAGGACACCTCAACACTATAGAGGTTTATACAACATTAACCTAGAGGACACCTCAACACTGTAGAGGTTTATACAACATTAACCTAGAGGACACCTCAACACTATAGAGGTTTATACAACATTAACCTAGAGGACACCTCAACACTATAGAGGTTTATACAACATTAACCTAGAGGACACCTCAACACTATAGAGGTTTATACAACATTAACCTAGAGGACACCTCAACACTATAGAGGTTTATACAACATTAACCTAGAGGACACCTCAACACTATAGAGGTTTATACAACATTAACCTAGAGGACACCTCAACACTATAGAGGTTTATACAACATTAACCTAGAGGACACCTCAACACTATAGAGGTTTATACAACATTAACCTAGAGGACACACCTCAACACTATAGAGGTTTATACAACATTAACCTAGAGGACACCTCAACACTATAGAGGTTTATACAACATTAACCTAGAGGACACCTCAACACTATAGAGGTTTATACAACATTAACCTAGAGGACACCTCAACACTGTAGAGGTTTATACAACATTAACCTAGAGGACACACCTCAACACTATAGAGGTTTATACAACATTAACCTAGAGGACACCTCAACACTGTAGAGGTTTATACAACATTAACCTAGAGGACACACCTCAACACTGTAGAGGTTTATACAACATTAACCTAGAGGACACCTCAACACTATAGAGGTTTATACAACATTAACCTAGAGGACACCTCAACACTGTAGAGGTTTATACAACATTAACCTAGAGGACACCTCAACACTATAGAGGTTTATACAACATTAACCTAGAGGACACCTCAACACTATAGAGGTTTATACAACATTAACCTAGAGGACACCTCAACACTATAGAGGTTTATACAACATTAACCTAGAGGACACCTCAACACTATAGAGGTTTATACAACATTAACCTAGAGGACACCTCAACACTATAGAGGTTTATACAACATTAACCTAGAGGACACCTCAACACTATAGAGGTTTATACAACATTAACCTAGAGGACACCTCAACACTATAGAGGTTTATACAACATTAACCTAGAGGACACCTCAACACTATAGAGGTTTATACAACATTAACCTAGAGGACACCTCAACACTGTAGAGGTTTATACAACATTAACCTAGAGGACACACCTCAACACTATAGAGGTTTATACAACATTAACCTAGAGGACACCTCAACACTGTAGAGGTTTATACAACATTAACCTAGAGGACACACCTCAACACTGTAGAGGTTTATACAACATTAACCTAGAGGACACCTCAACACTATAGAGGTTTATACAACATTAACCTAGAGGACACCTCAACACTGTAGAGGTTTATACAACATTAACCTAGAGGACACCTCAACACTATAGAGGTTTATACAACATTAACCTAGAGGACACCTCAACACTATAGAGGTTTATACAACATTAACCTAGAGGACACCTCAACACTATAGAGGTTTATACAACATTATCCTAGAGGACACCTCAACACTATAGAGGTTTATACAACATTAACTTAGAGGACACACCTCAACACTATAGAGGTTTATACAACATTATCCTAGAGGACACACCTCAACACTATAGAGGTCGCAATCGTATGCATTTTAACCCACTTTAAAAGACAAATAGCACGGGAAAGGCTGTGCACAACGTTCCCTCCGACGGTCGAACGGTGGGGTTTATAGCGAGTCACAACAAAATAAACGAGGCCTCCACGACCCACATGACTTTATTCTGAACGGAGACAAGTCTGCTCGCTGGTCCGTTTGCATTTGGATCTCAACTCGTCTCCACCGGTGACTTTTGACCAGTTATTCGCGAGGAGAAAACACAGGCGCCGAAGCATTTCGGCAGCAAAGACTGCCGAGCATGGATGATTGAGTCTGCACGGTTCTCATGTCGCATTTAAGGACAACCCCCTACGGTGGGTTGAGCTTCATTCGCACAGAGCAGCTTCATAGACTCACTTGTAGTGTGTATACCAGAACAAACGAGACTTTTTACAGACATGGCAGAAGTCACACCAGCCCCCGCCGCTGCCGCTCCGGCCAAGGCACCCAAGAAGAAAGCAGCAGCCAGGCCCAAGAAAGCTGGCCCCAGCGTCGCCGAGATCATCGTCAAGGCCGTGTCCGCATCCAAGGAGAGGAGCGGCGTGTCCCTGGCCGCGCTCAAGAAGGCGCTGTCGGCCGGTGGCTACGACGTGGAGAAGAACAACTCCCGCGTCAAGATCGCCGTCAAGAGCCTCGTCGTCAAGGGCACTCTGGTCCAGACCAAGGGCACTGGTGCCTCCGGCTCTTTCAAGATCAACAAGGAGGCGGTCAAGAAAACGGTGAAGAAAAATACAAGATCTGGCACTACACAGGCACAGTTCTGTACAAGCAAGACACACCTACAGATGCAGAGCTTTGGGAGGTTTTCTGGCAACCGTTCCCAAATGGGACATTCCCAGAGAGGCCAGTGAAGTACCAGGCAGCACCCAGTGAACTGGGTAGCACAGAGTCCAAGCCTGCCCAGGCCTACCAGCCACCTGCCCTGCATGAAGAGGAACCGCCACAGAACATGAGATCTGGCATTACAGGTGACAAGCAGCTGTCAAAGTCCGCTTTGAAGAATCAGAAGAAGCGAGAGGCAAAAAAAGCAGCAAAAGAGGTAACCATGGCAGATGCCCCTGAGGCCCAGTCAGACACCTCCTCTGCCAGTAGTGCCCAAGCAGGGCCTACCTGTGGTGACTCGGAGACTGACAAGAAGATCAAGAACCTAAAGAAGAAACTAAAAGCTATTGAAGAGCTTAAAGAGCAACAAGCGACTGGGAAACCCATGCAGAAGAACCAGATCGACAAGATGGAAAAGGAGTGTCAACTCCTAAAAGAACTCAAGGATCTTGAAATAGGACTGTAAAAGAAAATACTGTACTAAACTATACTGTTCATGTTCATGTTCAATGTGTTCAAATCATAAATATTCTTGTCATGCAAGAATGATAGTGGAAGACGAACAATTCTATCTCTTGTGGACAGAATCCTGATTCCGATCTCCTACACAGGGTTCCCGCAGGGTCTTAATATGTGTATGATTTATTATTATTAGAAATATTAGTATCATGAGTATTATTGTTTTGTTGTTGTAATTATTATTATTATTCATATCATCTGCATTATCTACAACAATTTCAGCCCACTCAAATCCATTTATCCCATAGTTCAATATCGAATCCAAGAGGGCCTGAAACACCTGATTAAATCTGTCCTAAAACGTTATTAATGTCCCCAAAAGAGCAACAAAACTCTCATGAAACTAGCTATCATTACCGTTCTTGGACCCACAACGGAAGGTGAAGTAATTACAGGCTAACATTTTATATTTCCAAACAAAACATTTGACTACAACCTGGACCGCATGTGATCAGGAGAGAGCGCCACATGGAGGCAGTTTTGAAAAACCTGGAGAGTATAGCTGATCTGCTCGCCGTGTCACAGACAGACATGGTAAAGCAGTGGGATAAACATACTCTTGACAGAGCCTTTCAGTGGGCTCGTTACTGCGAGCACCTCTACTCAAGGTTTCACGCAAATCCAGCTATCCGTGAAATGTTGGAAAAACAACTACAGACAACAAATGAACTCTTACTAACAACTTTCCAAGGATACACAGACATCACGTTCTTGGACCTGTCACAATGTCAACATTTATTGCTCGCCGGATTATTGAAGAATCCCGCGGTTCCGAGCCTTGTAATCAAAACACTTTTTGAAAGTTCCAGTCATTGCACGACTGCGGGAGATAAGGAAGGCACCGGCCTTTGCACCGAGCTTATTGGGTACAAATCAGCATGCACAGTCCTTGGTACCATCAACCTGAGACGCAATGCTGCAACTTGTGCTCCTGAGGCTGACGTTCAGGGCATGATGTTGATGAGTCGACTGGACACACTGCTCCGGCCAAGCAGCAAGGTGGACCTTGCAGAGCAGTTCTTGGACAGCATCCTACAAACCAGTGGTGGAGTGCACAACTTCTCCAAGGTAATTGCAGCTGTTATCATGTCGAGTTGCCATGACAGCAGTGTTTCAGGAGTTTCACTGGACTTCCTCATGGACTGGTTGGAAAGAAACTACTGCTTACTGCAACATATGTGTTCCACCTTGCCCACTGGACTTGTGAAAGACCTTGCGCAGAAATCCTTGAAGTTCAGAGTGGCATATTGTTGTGTTTTGAAAGAGGGGGCTTCACATATGGAGTATGACTTAAATGAAGGAGAATGGATTCAAGCATGTGCCAACAGGATGTCATTCAAGACACTGACCGACCATTTTAGGTCATTACTTGAGACATGTCCCTCACTGAAAGAGGACACAGAAAAAGAGCTGACTGGACTGAAGGTTGCTGATGGGGACTTTGATGTCAGAGGTCTAAGCATATGGAGTGACATCCTTTCTGAGATCATGTGAATGTTTCTTGTGCACTATGACATGTCATTCAGCACAGCGTTAGTGTTAATCACAATACCTTTTGTTCTCTCAGACGCCCCATTGAAGATTTGTGATCCCTCTAATTACTCTTATTGTCTTATGACAATCACTCTTGTCTGCGTATATTTAGCGGTGCATGGTTCATGCTTAAAATCTTTGTCAATACATAAATTTTTTCATTTTTGCTGTTTTATTACCTGATATGAAATGACTTCATCATACATACGGTACACATTTCTTGTGTACCTTAACTGTGTAACATGACTCCCTAATGGACCATTGTTAATGGATATACAATGCTTCTATCTGCTACTTTTTATAGCTATCAGAATAAAGATTACTTATTTATGTACACCTCTGTATGCATTTTAATATCATAGTACAATTGTACTATTAAAGTACGTAAGGTTGGTTTCCTTCTGGACGCATTGTCTGCACATCGGATTGGAGTTGCAAATCAGCCAGCAGGAATCTGGCAGATGGTAGCAAGTTGCCCAGGCAACCCATAACTGCTCTATGCATGAAATTTAAAGTAAAGGCCAGACTGAATGTTGTGTACCTCGCAAATGAGTCCCTGGAGACACAAGGACCCGTGCCTCATCGTAGATTTCATCTCACTATCAAATCAGGAGAGCTGCGGTGAAGAGCCACTCCAAGGTTATCCTGTGTTTGGTGATTCCTGAGATCTGCAGAAATCTCTTCATCTCATGAGGAAAGAAGATCTTGACTCATTGCTTAATATTTGGCTTTTGGGCTTCTGACCAGGAATTTCGACTTTGGATTTGATCAGGAACACTGAAATTATGGCTATAGGTCTTGTTAGCTTCTCGTAATGTCTAGCTCTGGATGAGATACCTGTCTCAACATGTGATCAAGTCTTTGTTTTATATGCCTTTATTTATTACGTATGTTTAGAATAGAATAGAATAGACTTTATTGTCGTTGTACAGTTGCCTATACAATGAAATTGTAGTGGTTCTTCTGAAGGTGCGAAAACAGAAAACATATTCACATATTCACAAACATATACGCATATAACATATCACAAATATTACACACTAGACAATTAAAAAGCGAAAATGCTATAAAACAAGCTAAGCGACAATGAGGTCCGTGGTGTCAAGTGCAAATAAAGACAACAATCTTAAGAAAATAAAAACAACTATAAATCAAGCTAAAAGACATGAGGTCAGTGGCGTTATAATACTATAATACTGTAAAAATATATAAATAGGCACTTAGAATAGAGTTATTGCACATTTCTATTGCACTTTTCCCCCTGAAGATAAACATTTATGAACATGTCTTATGTCTATTGTTCAGTGTTCTGATGGCCCATGGATAGAAACTGTTGGACAGCCTGTTTGTTCTAGCCTTTATGCTCCTGTACCTCACTCCAGAGCGCATCAGGCTGAACAGGTGGTGACCAGGGTGGAGGTGGTCTTTAAGAATCCTTCCTGCTCTGGAGAGGCACCGAGAGCGTGCCACGTCATCCAGGGAGGGCAGGGGACAGCCGATTATTTTTTCCGCTGACTTCAGCACTCTCTGCAGTCTCTTTTTGTCCACTACTTTGCAGCCAGCGTACCATACTGTGATGGAGAATGTCAGCACACTCTCAATGATGGAATGGTAGAAGGTTACCAGCAGCTTCTCCTCCACCCTGTTTCTTTTGAGAACTCTCAGGAAATGGAGTCGCTGCTGGGCCTTCTTTACCACCGCTGTGGTGTTGGCTGACCAGGTGAGGTCTTCTGAGATGTGGGTTCCCAGGAACTTAAAGGAGGGGACTCTCTCCACAATGTCTCCGTTGATGTAGAGTGGAGCAGGGTCTGCCTTTACCTTTCTGAAGTCC
This sequence comes from Nansenia antarctica, assembly GCF_963989245.1. Taxonomy (NCBI): domain Eukaryota; kingdom Metazoa; phylum Chordata; class Actinopteri; order Argentiniformes; family Microstomatidae; genus Nansenia; species Nansenia antarctica. The sequence continues at coordinate 28,411,398 of NC_137675.1, read as the reverse complement.
ATGACCACTTCCTTGGTCTTCTTGATGTTGAGAGTCAGGTTGTTTGTGACACACCACTCTGTCAGCCGCTGCACCTTGTCCCTGTAGGCTGACTCATCCCCTCCGGTTATGAGCCCCACCAAGGTGGTGTCATCCGCAAATGTAATTATTGCATTGGTGGGGTGGGTGGGGGTACAGTCATGGGTGTAGATGGAGTACAGGAGAGGGCTCAGAACACAGCCCTGTGGAGAGCCGGTGCTGAGCATGAGGGTGGAGGAGTTGTGTGGACCCATCTTGACTGTCTGTGGGCGGTTGGAAAGGAAGTCCTTTTAGGAGGAAGAGAAGGACCCCAGCCCCCATCACCATCAAGGGGGTGGAAGTCGAGAGGGTGGACTCCTACAGGTACCTGGGAGTACAAATTAATAACAAACTGGACTGGACTGACAACACCGAGGCTCTTCTCAGGAAAGGGCAGAGCAGACTGTTTTTCCTGAGAAGGCTGAGGTCTTTCGGTGTCTGCAACAAGCTGCTGCAAATGTTTTATCAGTCGGTGGTTGCCAGCGTTCTGTTCTTCGCCGTGGCCTGCTGGGGTGGAAACATCTGTGCCAGGGATGCTGCGAAGCTAAACAAACTGGTGAAGAAGGCCAGCTCTGTGGTGGGGACCGGGCTGGACAGCCTAGAGGTGGTGGCAGAACAGAGGATGGGGAAAAAACTGGCGGCCATGCTGGCCAATCCCTCCCACCCGATGTACTGCGAGCTGGCAGGGATGAGGAGCAAGTTCAGCCACAGATTTGTTCTCCCCCGTCAAAGTACAAAAAGATTTGGACAGTCCTTTATTCCAGCTGCACTCCGACTCTACAACCAGGCCCTGCAGGGTGGGGGAGACCTGGAGATGGAACTTTTGGAACTTTTTACTTATTGAGCCTGCACTGTTTTATGTTTTTTATTGAATGTTTTTCTGTTTTCTGTACTGAATGTTTTCTGCCCTAACTGAGCTGTTTGACAACAAAATTTCCCCATTGGGGACAATAAAGGTTTTCAATCAATCAAAGTCTTTGATCCAGGCACAGGTGGCGGGGGGGAAGTCCAGGGCAGCTAGCTTGTCCACGAGGATATTGGGGATGATGGTATTAAAAGCTGCACTGTAATCAACAAAGAGCATCCTCACCGAGGACTCCGGGTGTTCTAGGTGGCTCAGAGCAGTGTGGAGGGCTGTAGAGATGGCATGGTCAGTAGACCTGTTTGCTCTGTAAGCGAATTGGTGAGGATCAAAGCCTGGGGGGAGGCGGTCTTTGATGTGGTGAGATATGAGTTTCTCGAAGCACTTTGCGACCACTGGTGTTAGGGCAATAGGTCTGTAGTCATTGAGGTTATTTATGGTTGGGGTCTTGGGGAGTGGGATTATTGTGGCTGATTTGAGGCAAGGTGGAACGGATGCCTGACTCAGGGAGAGATTGAAGATCTTTGTGAAGACAGGTGCGAGCTGAATTGCACAGGCTTTCAGCACTACCCCAGGTATTCCATCAGGACCGGTGGCTTTCCTTGTGTTCACAGACCTGAACACACGACTCACTTGATGTTCTTCGACATTGAAAGTGTATGTGCTTCCGGACTGTGATGTCAGTGTCGCTGTGTTGGGCCTCGTTGCTTCGAACCGGGCAAAGTGATGGTTTAAATCTTCTGCCAGCGAGGCTTCTGCACTGAGGGTCACAGGAGAGCTCCCTTTGTAGTTGGTGAGGTGTTTCAATCCCTGCCACACTTGACGTGAGTTATTGTCTGATAGGTGGCCCTCCACCTTCCTCTTATATGCCTCCTTGGCACCTTTTATGCCCCTTCTCAAGTCTGCCCTTGCTGAGCTGTACAGGGCCTTGTCACCTGTCTTGAAGGCGGAGTTACGGGCACTCAGGAGTGACTGAACTTCACTTGTCATCCAGGGCCTCCAGTTTGGATAAACACGGACGTACTTTTCAACCATGACATTATCCGTACAGAACTTAATGTAGGATAGTACATTGTCAGTGAAGCCCTGTAGGTCTGGTTGTTCTAGGATACTCCATTCTGTCTGAGTGAAGCAGTCCTGTAGCTCTGAGAGTGAACCCTCTGGCCAGGTTTTGACAGACTTTGTGACTGGCTTCATTCTCCTCCTGAGGGGACAGTATGCTGGGATAAGCATGAGTGAAATATGGTCAGATAGTCCGAGATGTGGGAGGGGGACTGCTCTGTAGGCATGCTTCAGATTGGAATAGACACGATCCAGTGTGTTAGCCCCTCTGGTGGAACATTGTACATACTGTACAAATTGGGGGAGGACTGTCTTTCATTGACTGCCAAAGACGCCATTTGGCGTCTTATAAAATAGTAACGTTGACTGCCATTTGGCGTCTTTTTCTTCTTTTTTTTTCGGGGATTGCCATATTGACGTCTTATACACCTGGTGTGTGAATTTCAGACTTGGGTGTAATGTATTTCTGCCCCAGATGGGGGCAGCAGTTCGATTTAGCTCAGATATAAAAGCTGGAGAAGAAGGGGGCGTGTTGTGGGTTGTAGAAAATGGCGAAACGGATAGCGAAAACGAGAGGAGACAAGCAGTATAAGCAGTTGACACTGGCACAGAGCTTGTCTGGCAGTGGATCTGCAAGGAGTGTGGTGCCGATCAGGTCAACTGCAAGCAGATCTGCAAGCAGATCTGGTGCAGGAGATGCGCCAAATGTTGCAGATGGTGAGAACCGGAGCAACGCGCAATGCTACACTCGTGGGCCATCGGAGCCACGTCGCCGCGACTCTTCAAACAGTTCAGAGTCGGAGGACGTAGAACCAGACCCCGACTCGTCGGACGAGTGGTTGCCATCCGGATCGGCTAGCAGCAGGGAATCCTCTCCAGATCAGCGCGGATCCACGATCCAAGACAAAAATGCGAGTGTGAAAGCAAAGGTAAACATATCATATATAGAAATATCATTACACTACACTACACTATTACACTACACTATTACACTATTACTATTACTATTACTATTACTATTACACTATTACACTATAACACTATTACACTATTACTATTACTATTACACTATTACACTATTACTATTACTATTACTATGACACTATTACTATTACTATTACTATTACACTATTACACTATTACTATTACACTATTACACTACATCATTACAAAGCAATAAAACATGCCTTTTGTATATATATTTTGTATAAAATGGTATATATTTCAATATTTTACAGTCCCTGAATCGAGCAGAGGACGTGCCTCAACCAGAGGGTGTGCTGCAAGGAGACGGCTGTCTTCAGAGAAAGATGCTGGTTGGGGTCAGGGTGAGTGGCAACCCACAAAGGTTCCATTCACGGCAACCCCTGGACCCCAGAATGCTGCTGCAGAGCTGGAATCTGACCTGCCGGTTGATTTCCTGGAGCTGCTTATTACTGATGAGCTGCTGCAGCACATTGCAGATCAAACCAACCTGTATGCCCAGCAGTTTTTACAGGCACATCCCGACACTCTGCCACACTCCAGAGGGAGGTTATGGAAACCGGTGACAGTCCCAGAACTGAAACAATTCTTTGGACTCACTTTCATCACCGGTTACATAAAAAAGCCAAATCTAGAAATGTATTGGAGTGTGGATCAACAGGACCCCACTCCATACTTCAATAAAACCATGCCCAGGAACAGGTTCCAGCTCATCTGGAAGTTCCTCCACTACAACAATAATGCATCACAGGACGCCACAGATAAAATGTATAAAGTGCGTCCTGTTTTAGATCATGTTGTAGCCAAATTCAAAGAGCTGTATCAGCCCTTTGAAAGTATCTGCATTGATGAAGGAATGATGCAGTGGCGTGGCCGCCTATCATTCAAAGTGTATAACCCTCAGAAGCCGGTGAAGTATGGAATTAAATCCTACATACTGTGTGACTCTTATACTGGGTATTGTTTTAACATGAAGCCTTATGTTGGCCAGCATAACACACTCCCAGACACAGTGTTCTCCCTCCTTGACCGTCTCACAGGACACGGATACACACTGTACATGGACAACTTCTACAACTCTGTTCAACTGTGTGAGCAGTTGATCAAAGCCAACATCAACGTCTGCGGAACACTGCGAAAAAACAGGGGGGAACCGCAGATCATAAGGGAGCCGACAAAGGCCGACTTGGGTGTGGAGGGGAGGCTGGTGCGGCACAATGGCAGGGTGCTGGTTATGGCATGGCAGGACAAGCGTCTGGTGAGGATGGTGACAACCTGCCACCATGACAGCATGCAGAGGGTGGAGGTGTGGCAGAAGGGGAAGAAGGAGAAGGTGGGTCAGCTCAAACCGCAGTGTGTTGTGGCATACAATGCCTGCATGAATGGGGTGGACAAACTTGACCAGAACATTGCATACTACCCATTCATACGGAAAACACTCAACTGGTCAAAGAAGTTTGTGGCATACTTATTTCAGCTTTGTGTGTTCAATGCATATGTGCTGTACAAGGCCAGGAACCCGGGGAAGTGCAAAACACACTTGGAGTTCATGAGGAGGGTGGCGAGGTCGTGGACTGAAAAAACCTATGTAGCGGAGGAGGAGGAGGAGGAGAGAGGAGGAGGAGGGGGAGGAAGAGGAGGAGAGAGGAGGAGGGGGAGGAGGGGGAGAGAGGAGGAGGGGAGAGAGGGGGAGGGGGGGGAGGAGGAGGAGGAGGAGGAGGAGGAAGAGGAAGAGGAGGTCCGACAAACCAGGGCAGCAAGACAGAGAGACCCAGACAGCAGGCTGGATGGCCGGATGGCCAGGCATGAGTTGGAACGCTTAAGGCCCACCAGCAATAACACACAGCCAGCAAGAAAATGTAGGGTCTGCGTTCGAAGGGGTAAAAGGAGAGAGACCAGAATGTGGTGCAGGTCCTGCCATGTACCCCTGCACTCAGGAGAGTGCTTCAAAGCCTACCACACAGAAAAAAAATAGTATTGAGTGATGATGATTCTAAATGTTCTAAATCTGTGAATAAATGTAGTTATTTTGTCATCAAAAGCCTTTTTTCCTGTGTTGTTTTTATTGTTTCATAGAAGTAAACAACTTTTCAGATGTTTGAGGTGTCACTAAAACTAAAATATGTGGACGTCAGTCACCGTTTTGCTTGAATTTGCTTCTCTGCAGAAAAAGCTCGTTTTCTCTGTTTATTGGTCAAAATCAGGTGTTTTTGCTGAAACCACCCTATGTTCTACGGCCGATTTCTAAACACTCAAAGAGGCTAGAAACAAACTTTCTTTTTCTGATGAAAGAAGAGAGTCTAAAGTCTTGGTAGATATGTTCAATGTTTATGTAGTCCGAAAAGTCAATATTTGGTGGGTCTTCAAAGTTCAGCGAAAATGCCCCAAAGTCTGGCAGTATGGAGCTCTCCGCTCTGAACATGGCTGGCAGTCAAATACTTTTACAAATCGCAACTAGGAAGTGAAGGTGGGGAACTAGGAAGTGAAGGTGGGGGCGGCGCCCCAGCGCCCTCTATCGGCCAGCCGCCACTGATCGGGAGCCAGTGCAGGGTGCGAAGGACAGGGGTGACATGAGAGTATTTGGGGAGGTTGAACACCAGACAGGCAGCAGCGTTCTGGATGAGCTGCAGAGGTCTGATGGCGGAGGCGGGGAGCCCAGCCAGGAGTATTGTCACGATCCAACTGTTCCTAGTTGTCATGGTAAGCTCAGGGGGTGTTGATTGGCTACCCAGGGTACATGGGGGAGTGGCTTGCCTGTTGGCGGGACTCTCGAAAGGTATATGACAGGTGCTCATTAGCTACCTGGGGAGTCGAGAGAGTGGAGAGTGGAGAAGAGTAATACTGATTGAGACGCCTTACCTAGAAGAGAACCCCTTGGACAATTATTATCAAGACTATTACCGTGTGGAATAGTGGATTACCCCCGAGGTCGTGTTGTGTCGTGTCCGGTTTTGTTTGTTATGTTATATGTCAATACTGAATGGGAAGGAACACCCCACTGAACGAACGTGCGGGCTGTTCAGTATCCCCGCGGACCACGCCACGATACATCGGAGCCAGGTAAGCCATTTCCCCTTAACATCTACCTGAGTGCTGTCAGCTAACCCTGAGCTTATCTACCTGTGTCCGGCCTCGGCCCTGTGTGGGAACGAGCCCATTGACTATCAATGTACGCACATTGCTGTTGGGTCGTGACAGTATGTTGCAGTAATCAAGGCGGGAGATGACCAGTGCCTGGGTCAAGAGTTGCGCTGCTTCTCTGGTGAGGAATGGTCGTATCCTTCTGTCTGATGTTGTAAAGGAAGAATCTGCAGGAGCGAGCCGTTGCTGCAATGTTCTCCGCACAGGATAGTCGGTTGTCCAGGATCACTCCAAGGTTCTTGGCTGTTAGGGAGGGGGTTACAGTAGAGTTCTCCACTGTGATGGAGAAGTCTTGGAGAGGGCAGGCTTTCCCGGGGATTAAGAGGAGCTCGGCCTTGTTAAGATTGAGCTTGAGATGGTGGTCTGACATCCATGTTGAAATGTCAGCGAGACATGCAGAGACACGGGTTGCCACGTGTAAAGTATTCTGAAGAACCTTTTATGGCCTTGCGTGAACTCGCAAACTTTGCTCAATGCAACAATGCCTGCCAGCACTTAGCGTGCCACAGAGAGATATACTGCAACACTGATTATCGTTGTTGTGTTGTTTATTTCAAATAAATTTAAATGGTGTACACTTTGCCCTTCAACATCCTTCATTGCATTATACAGATCCGTAGACATAGACCTAAGGCTACTGTTGACACTCAGTGGTCATAATGAACATAGTGAGCGGGTGTGATAATTGCCCCCTTGGGGATGCTCATAAGTCCATTCTGACCCCCAGATGCCACCTGGGCGTTACTATGTGTCTGGTGGCTAATGAGTGTGTGTGTGTGTGTGTGTGTGTGTGTAAATGTGCTCTATTGATGCAGAAACTAGAACTGAGACTCCACTGAGGTTCATTACAGAACCAATTAAATAAAAACAAAACATGGGGTAAACAGGATTACATTTTCACCAAGGGTTTGAGTTTTAATTAATTTGAAATAAACAACACAACAACGATAATCAGTGTTGCAGTATATCTCTCTGTGGCACGCTAAGTGCTGGCAGGCATTGTTGCATTGAGCAAAGTTTGCGAGTTCACGCAGAATACGTTATGTATAAGGTTCTTCAGAATATTTTAAGGCTACATTGAGGTGCAACAAAGTAATTTATAGAACCTTTTTTTATTTGATCAAATAGGTTCTATTTGTAACCTTTTCCTATCTAACCTATCTCATTACATGCATCACACATGTTTGAAGTTGGCATGTCACAGATATAATACAGTTAGAATCAAACAAGAACCAACATCACAGGGACATTGGCTAGTGAGATATTAGTAATGACCGGCCCTCCACTTCATACAATATAAACATTTTCATATTTAAATGGCACTGCACACCGGTTCAATGAAATCCCAGGTCGCGCAACTTGTGACTGAACATGTTGAATGTATCAGCATTTTGATGTTTTCTCGAGCTGTGGTTTTAGTCGGACGCCCATATGCCCATATGTCCCATATGTCCAAGAGCTTGAGCTCCCATATGTCCAAGAGGTGTGGTGTGTTTTGTAGCTGTCTGCTACCTGCATTCTCTTTCACAATCACAATCACCTTACGCACAATCACCTTACGCAGTGTTACAACTAACAACTAACCGAGAGGTGAGGTAAATTGGAACTGTTCACTCCTTGTATTTGAGACAACATCACACCCTTTCTGTTTGCTTTAGTGAGACAATATCTGTACCAATTGGTAGCAGACAGATGCCTTTGTTGACTTTGTTTTTATTTATTTATCTTCACTGTCTTAGCCGTTCTCATGTATTGTATGTATTGTTTTATGTTGACCCTGACTCAGAGGTCCCTGAGTATTTCTGTTTATATGTTTGTTTTATTCTTGCCGGGGGCCTCTTGGCCAGATCATCATTGAAAATTCGAATTTGTTCTCAACTGATTTTATCTGGTTAAATAAAGGTCAAATAAATAAATAAATAAATAAAAAGTAATTTAACAGACAAGTTATTTGTGAATCGGTGGGTTGCCAAAATAATTTAAACAACCAATTGTTTTTAAATGTTTTACCGATCCACGTTTGGGAAAGACCAGGTCATTTAATCGAGTCTGATAACACAACGCAGAGACATGCATCTTTCCACAGGTCAGCGTTTTATTAATATCTTCACATCCACATTATCATAATAAAGCCAATATAAAACGGTACATTGGATATGACTTCAAAACAAACTACTGTTAACGAAAGGATGCTACTGCATATGCAACTTCAGTTTCCATAATAGTGCAGATAAGTACCTGTGCTTGATGAGAACATTACTTCAATAAACATGGTATTACAGTTACTACACATGGTTGTGTGGCTACGAAGACAGAAAGCAGACACAAAACAACATAAAAGTGGTAAAAGGTCAGATGGTCAGTCATATTAAGATCTTATTCATCCTGTGAGATATATATATATATATATATATATATATATATATATATACAGTATCAGTGATGCCGGTAACGCGATACTAAGTAACGCGATACTCTAATCTGAATACTTTTCCCAGTAACGAGTATTCTAACGCGATACTATTTCCAAATCAGTAATCGGATTAAAGTTACTTATTCAAGTGGCTGTGCGTTACTATTGCGTTACTACCTCATAACTTAGGCTAAATGCAGTATTTCTTTGTAATGTTCGATAGTAAACAAACATTTCTCGCGTCTTGGGGAGTGACGTCAGTGCCCACGTTTTCAACACGAGGTTACTATGGAAGGCCATGCCCGCAAAAAACGGCTCTCGACTATCGCGAGATTGCAGCAGAATCGCTCACGTGTATCACCACGCTGATTGCACAGTGTAAACAGAAGCGTATCCTACACAATGGAGCTGGAAATATAAGGATTATTTTGAGTTTGTGTCAGCAAAGGATGACAAGAACATAAATGTTGATCATTGATAAACTAAATTGATAAGACTCACCCAGTTTAGGATTAGGATTATATTAGGATCATATCTGAATGGTCAGGGTAGGTTTTAGGTTTTGTGAAACCACTCCTTGCTAGTTACTGTTAAATAAAGATTATATTTATTTTATTGTTTAAAAACAAGTATTTATGTTGGGTGAGGCAAAGAAAGACTCTTTATTTTGTTGTTTTAAGTTATTGTTTAAAGTTTAATTATGTAATTTAAGTTACTGTTAAAATAAAGTGAGTTTTGGCAAAACCAGTTTTCATTTTTATGTTGCGGGGGGGGGGGGGGGGTCGGGTGCCTAGGCAGCTGCCAATAGTAACTAAAAAAGTAACTAGTAATCTAACTTAGTTACTTTTAAAATCAAGTAATCAGTAAAGTAACTAGATTACTTTTTAAAGGAGTAATCAGTAATCAGTAATCAGAATACTTTTTCAAAGTAACTGTGGCAACACTGTACAGTATATACGTATATATAGGCTATATAATATATATAGGCTATAGTCAAATACAAATTGCAAGAAATATTCACCCATAATAAACTTTTTTCATAATACACTATTTTTCATAATGCGCTTTTTATATTCATATTCATTGCACGTGTACTGACTTTATACTAACCTACTTATACTTTATACTATATCTTAGTATATATACACTATATATAATATATATATATATACTGTAATACCGTACACCATGCACTGTCCATACATTCATGCCTTTTGCACTGCACTATTTGCATCTGGTTAGATGCCGAACTGCGTTTCGTTGCTTCTGTAATAAAGTTGAATCTAATCTAATCTAATCTATTGAAGAGTTCCCTGCAGTGCACACATAAAAACATGATTAAGAATTAAGTTTTTTGCAAAACAATCCCTCAAATTTGGACAGTTTAATCTGGAATCATATTTGATTGGATGTGTAATTATTAAACAATACTTGCATGTTATGAAGTGTAATTCTCATAAATAATAAGAACAGTAGGACAAATGACGTTTAAACTGATGCTGTTTTCGAGATATGAATGAATGAATGAATGAATTAATTAATTAATTAATGAATGGTCTTTATTGTCATTGCTACAGTACAGGTACCAAACAACGACATTTCGGAGGGGTGGCTCCCCTGGTGTTAGGAAAGAAAAAAAAAACACTTTTAAAAAAATCACAAGAAGGGAAGGAGCTGGTTTACATAAATAAAAGCTATGTACACTATCCACTGTACTATACTGTACAGATAGACGACTAGGGTTGTCATATTGCACAATAGTGTTATTGCACATTTATTTAAAGTGTCGCAGTTTGCAGTTTTGAAATGTACATATTTGTGCCTCAGCACTACACCTGATTTTTTCAGTCCAGCAGCTGCCATCAATCGGTCCAGACTGTCCAGGGCCCAGAACCTAGGTCTTTGCTGTGTTCAGGGCCTGGACGGCCCTGTGGTAGAAGCTGTTCTTCAGTCTGTTTGTCCTTGCGGCCAAGGTCCTGAACCGCCTTTTCGAGGGCAGCCGGGTAAAGTGTTCGTACCCAGGGTGGGTTGGGTCCCTGGAGATCTTGGAGGCCTTCCTGAGACAGCGTGTGTTGTACAGCTCTTCCAGAGAGGGGAGGGGGGCGCCGGTGATCTTCTGTGCTGTTCTCACGACTCTCTGTAGCGCATTTCTCTCCGCGGTAGTGCAGCTGGAGAACCAGTTGCAGATGCCGTAGGTGAGGATGCTCTCCACTGCGCCGCGGTAGAAGGTCACCAGTATCTCCTGCTTGCTGTGTTCCTTCCTGAGGACTCTCAGGATGTATAGCCGCTGTTGTGCCTTCTTGATGGTGTCTTTTGTGTTGTCCTTCCAGGTCAGGTCATCCCGCATGTGCATCCCCAGGAATCGGAGGGTTGAGACTCTCTCCACGCTCTCTCCGTCGATGAGCAGGGGCTGGATCTCGGACTATTTCCTCCTGAAGTCTACGATGATTTCCTGGGTCTTTGACTTGTTCAGCAGCAGGTTGTTAACCTTGCACAGCTTGCTCAGTTGCTCTACCTCATCCCTGTACGCCGCCTCGTCCCCCCCCGAGATGCATCCCACCACAGTGGTGTCGTCTGCAAACTTTACGATGGAGTTGCTGGGTTGGACGGGGGTGAAGTCGTAGGTGTAGAGGTTGTAGAGGATGGGGCTTAGCACGCAGCCCTGGGGGGACCCAGTGCTGAGTCTGAGGGCTGTGGAGGTGTGGGGGCCCACCCGCACCCTCTGGGGGCGGTCGGTCAGGAAGTCCTTGATCCATGCACATATAGAGTGTGGTAGACCCAGGTCTAGTAGTTTGGTCACTAGCCTGTCTGGAAGGATGGTGTTGAAGGCGGAGCTGAAGTCCACAAATAGCAGTCTCGCGTAGCTGTTTCCCCTCTCCAGGTGGGATAGAGTGGCGTGGAGAGTCGTCGCGATGGCGTCCTCTGTGGACCTGTGGGCTCTGTAGGCGAACTGGTATGGATCCAGGTTGGGCGGGAGGCGTGTGAGTATGTGGGCCCGGACTAGTTTCTCGAAGCACTTCATGATGATTGGTGTGAGTGCCACCGGGCGGTAGTCGTTTAGGCAGCTCACCGTGCTTTTCTTCGGGACTGGGATGATAGTTGAGGTTTTCAGGCAGGGTGGGATGGTGGCCTGGGACAGGGACTGGTTGAAGATGTTGGTGAAAACCCCGGCCAGCTGGTCGGCGCAGTCCCTCAGCACCCGTCCCAGGACGCCATCCGGCCCCGAGGCTTTCCTGGGGTCCACCGCCTTCAGCACGCGTCTCACTTCATGCTCTGTGAGGGTGAGGCTGCTGAGAGCTGGAGAGAGTGGTGTTTGTGTTGTGGTTACCTCCGTTCGCCCCTCGTCGAACCGGGCGTAGAAGGTGTTCAGCTTTCCCGCCAGCAGGGGTTCGTCCTCTGCGGCTGTGAGCCTGTTGGCTCTGAAGTTTGTCATGTGCTGAACCCCCTGCCACATCCGCCTGGAGTCGTTGCTCAGGAAGCATTCCTCAATCTTCTCTCTGTGGTCTGCCTTGGCCTCTTTGATGCCGCGCTTTAGGTTAGCCCTGGTGGTGCTGTACAGCGGTGTGCTCTTCCCTGCGAAGAAGGCGTTGTCCCTCTCGTTGATCAGTTTTTGGACCTTCCCAGTCATCCATGGCTTCGTGTTGGGGTAGACCCGGACCCGTTTGTCCACGGTGACTGAGTTGGTGCAGTTCACTATGTGGTTCAGAACCGACGACGTGAACTGTTCCAGGTCCTCATGCTCATATTCCTGCCATGGGGTGTCATTTAGGCAGATCTGCAGTGGAGCGGACCCTTCTGGCCAGGTTCTGACAGTCTTAGTGGTGATGGGAGCACTTTTCCCCATGGTAGTGTATGCTGGGATCAGGAGGATTGACACATGGTCAGACATGCCTAGATGAGCTAGCGGTCTAGCCTTGTAAGCACGTTTGATGTTGGTGTATACCTTGTCCAGTGTTTTTTCTCCTCTTGTTGCACATTTAACATGCTGATAGAACTTGGGTAGTACTGCCTTCAGGTCGACAGGATTGAAATCTCCTGCTATAATGTGAATTGCCTGTGGATCTGTGCTTTGTTGACCACTGATGACGTCATATAGCCGCGCCAATGCTAAGCTACCGTCTGCATTTGGTGCAATATAAACGCTTGTAATGTACACTGCATTGAATTCTCTCGGTAGGTAAGTGGGTCGGCATTTAACAGTCAAGTATTCCAGGTTTGGGGAACAGTGGCTACTTACAGTTTTCGTGTTTAAGCACCAGCTATCCTTCGTAGATATAATGATGCCGCCTCCGCGAGTCTTACCGCTGAGTAGCGTGCGGTCTGCGCGGTGTAAGGTCCGTCCTTCCAAGCTAATCGCGGAGTCCAAGATAGTTTCATTTAGCCAGGTTTCAGTGAGAATAATCACACAGCTATCTCCCACGATGTTATTTTTGGCAACCTGTAGTCTCAATTCATCCATCTTATTCGTCAGGGACCTGACGTTGGATAGGAAAATACTCGGCAAAGCAGGTTTGTCTGGCCTCCTCTTTAGCCTAGCTAACAGGCCTGCTCTGCAGCCCCGTCGTTGCTTGCGGTCCTTACGCCGACGTTTGCGCCTCAGGGTAGGGACTGAGTACCAAGGTTCTCCCGGTAAGCGGGCGATGTCGTGATAAATCCTTTGTTGCTTCAGGAACTCCGCTGTTACTGTCTTCTCGTTTTGCGTGCCAACTTCTAGTAAGTCGTGCCTGCTGTAGGTACTATTTACACAACCGTTCCCTATAAGTACTAAAATAAAAATGTACATACAAATGCACTTAAAAACACTAAAGAACACCAGTTTTGAAGCCACTCCAGCCGCAGCGACTATGCGCGCAGCCATCTTGCTTTGGAAGGAACACAACAAGCAGGAGATACTGGTGGCCTTCTACCGCGGCGCAGTGGAGAGCATCCTCACCTACGGCATCTGCAACTGGTTCTCCAGCTGCACAACCGCGGAGAGAAATGCGCTACAGAGAGTCGTGAGAACAGCCCAGAAGATCACCGGCGCCCCCCTCCCCTCTCTGGAAGAGCTGTACAACACACGCTGTCTCAGGAAGGCCTCCAAGATCTCCAGAGACCCAACCCACCCTGGGTACGAACACTTTGCCCGGCTGCCCTCGAAAAGGCGGTACCGGACCATGGCCGCAAGGACAAACAGACTGAAGCTCAGCTTCTACCCCAGGGCCATCCAGGCCCTGAACACAGCAAAGACCTAGGTTCTGGGCCCTGGACAGTCTGGACGGATTGATGGCAGCTGCTGGATTGAAAAAAGCAGGTGTAGTGCTGAGGCACAAATGTGTACATTTCAAGCCTGCAAACTGCGACACTTTAAATGAATGTGCAATAACACTATGTGCAATATGACAACCCTAGTCGTCTTATCTGTACAGTATAGTATAGTGGATAGTGTACAGTACATAGCCTTTATTTATGTAAACCAGCTCCTTTCCCTTCTTGTTTTTTTTTGTTCTTTTTTGTTCTTTCCTAGCACCAGGGGAGCCACCCCTCCCAAATTTCGTTGTTTGGTACCTGTACTATAGCAATGACAATAAATACCATTCATTCATTCATTCATAATCACACACCAGTGGTGTGACCAGGTATAACCCCAAAGCATTTATATTACTCTCAGCAGGATTAATGGCAGTACTCACACAGAAATTAAGTACTGCAATTGCAGACCTAATAATAATAATAATAATAATAATAATAATAATAATATAATAATAATAATAATAATAATAATAATAATAATACTCACCCACGAGTTGAGCATTGACCAATGGAATGACAGGGTACTCCGTTTAAAAAGGAGCCGCGAGCCTCACACGTAACCATAACAAAACAGCTCACCTGACGACGAACACACAGCTTGAGGACAACGGTAAGATCATACGAACTAGTAGTTCATACTAGTATATATTATATAGTAGTATACCAAAGTCGTTGACACTACCCTTTCATTAACCCAAGAAATGATAGTCTGGCTAGCCAGCTTTTTCAGGGTTTGCTAGCTAACGTGTTAGCTTCTACCACACTAGTAAGCAGCCGTCTTGCTGGGTAGCTAGCTGGGTAGCCAGTTCAGCCAACTACGAACTCTGGCTTGTTGATTTTCAACCTTTCTCTTTTCGAGAGCATTGATCATTAAGCAATATCACACGAGAGGGAGTGTGTTATACTGAATATCAGCACGACAATCACAGCCGTGATATTCAGTATAACAGCACGACCTCGAGTGTGATATTGCTTTTATACAACAGTTCTACAGTGCGATTTATTAGTTAACAGTAATAAGCGACAACAGATTATGATTTGTTTGTTTATTTAATCATAAAAATAAACAAAAAATAGTTCCGCAACTGAACTTCAAATGGACTGTTGCCTAGTAACCTGAAAACAAACAATGTAGTCTAATTAACGGTCATTTAGTAGAACACCTGTGCGGCGGAGTGATACATATAGTTAAAAGTCCCAGTGCTGTTATACTGTATCGTAACTCATGGAATGCCTCTCGTCCAATCAAATTACTTGGTCGGAACTAACTGTTGTATAATATGTAAATAACGGTAGTGAGCTTTTGTGGCTGCAACTGCTAGCGTTTGTCTGTCAGTGATGGATCTGTGGCTAGACAATCAATGTATTGCTATTGGGTAGAGTTACTGCACACACAAAAAAAAAGTTAATAAAGATATTAGCTTCAGCCAGCTCTGTCTCAAAACGTATAAATGTCACAGCTTAGAAAGTCACACCGGAGTAATCCTGGGAACCAGATGTACATCTGTATGTTTTGTGTACCTTAAAAGTTGTCGAATATGGGTTTGAAATGGAAATTCCCAACTGCCAAGTGTGGAGTTTTGAACATTCCACCACTAGAACACACACCACTACATGAAATTCCCAATTGCCAAGTGTGGAGTTTTGAACATTCCACCACTAGAACACACACCACTACATGATTGAAAGCCTCATCGCGCAGAAACGGTCACTCTCTGCGTATGTGGCTGAACATGACCACTGCCCTCAGCTGCCGACTGTCTGCATGATCAGCCATCTCCTACCTTCCTCCCAGGTCTCCTTCAACAGTACATCCTCTTGATAATAGCACTTTTGGATTTGGAAAAAAAACAGAGATAGATAGAATAAATACTGAGAGGACATGATGCTCAGGACATATTACTTATTAAATTGGTCTTCATGTAAAACATCAGATTTGGGTTGTAGATTTATCATGCATCACACGTTTTGTTTTTACAAAGTAGTTTTTTGCTTGTTTTTTTGCAAGCTTTATAAATGAGGCCCCTGATGCCCATTAGAATACTCTGATACCCAATTCAGATTTGATCTGAGATTTATATTTACATTTCTGACATTCAGCAGACACTTTTTTATTTATTTATTATGATCTGTAAAGGCAAGGAAGAGCTGGAGGCCATGCTGGAGTCCAAAGGCGACCAGGTGGACCTGTTCTCCCTCGCCCAGGAGGACGAAAGGTGGCACAGCTCAACAAGGCCCTGCTGGACTTTGACTCCCGGGTGGGGCCTGGCAAGCTGCACCCCAAGCACCGGCTCATCCCCGACTGTGGCCGCAGCACCAAGATGCCCATGTATCAGCTGTCACTGACCATCAAGATGCCCATGTATCAGCTGTCACTGACCATCAAGATGCCCATGTATCAGCTGTCACTGACCATCAAGATGCCCATGTATCAGCTGTCACTGACCATCAAGATGCCCATGTATCAGCTGTCACTGATCATCAAGACGCCCGTGGTGTTTGACAAGCTACACTCAGAGGCGTGGAGCATCAGTGCCAAGCTGCACTGGTTCGTCTTTGGGCATGCGCCCCAGGACCCGCGGGAGAAGTTTGAGATCTACTACAAGCTCTTGCCAAGCTGCAATCAATGTACACCTTCTCAGAGAGGACGTTTGAGAGCATTCAGTCAAGCCCTTTCTCCATCAACCTGGATAAGAGCACATCAAGCTCCAATAAGAAGGTGCTGTCAATCCTTGTTGGTTACTTTAATCAGGAGCTGAAGCATGTGGTCGTCGAGCACCTTGGCTCCATTGAAGTACTAAAGGGCACTGCTGAACATCTGGAAAAGGCCCTAGTGACCTTTTTCAAGGAACACACAATTCCATTTACTAACATGGTTAGCATGATGATGGACTCCTGCAACGTCATGCGAGGGAGTAAGTCCGGGCTGGAGACCAGGATAAGGTCCAAGTACTGTCAGAACCTCCTAGATGTTGATGGAGATTCCTGCCACCACATCCACAATGCCGGCAAAATTGGAGATATACAAGATCCACAGTGATATAGTGGAGATATACAAGGACCACAGTGTTGGTGAGCGGGCAAAGGCCAGGATACAATTTTTCCACCAGGACCCCCCCCAAAATTCTTTAAATTAATCTAATATTGTAAAGGGGAGCCTCAGCCGCCAACAATCTTATGTGATTAATCCTCTTGTATACTGTATGTAGCCCAAAATACATATTGCATTTAATCTCTCTCTTCCAGGAATGACGCAAGTTGGGAAGGACAGCAAAGAAAGGGTGTGGAAGAAGCTCTGGTTTGAGAGTCGCAACACAGACCTCCAGCTGAGCATTTACCTCGGCGTCCTTCCCATCATGAAGGAGTATGTTACGGTGTTCCAGGTGTGTGTTTTCACACTAATGAATTAGTGAATTATCAATCTCTGATAGATAAACTAAATAGGCCCATTCTCTCATCAGTTAGATTGTGATATAAACAGACCCTCAACTGCATGTCTGTGTATGGTAATAGAATTGTTGTAGCATTTTATAATAATGCCATTATTCACAGGGCAGCCAAACCCTTGTCCACAAGCTGCATGACAAGCAGCTTGAAGTTGTGAAAACCTTCATGGGGTGCTTTATCAAGGCTGAGAATCTGCATACCACCCCAAAGAATATCATGGAGTTGGATTTCAATGACAAAATGCTGCCTCTCTGTGAGCTGTATGTCGGACAGGTGGCGGAGAAACTGAAGGCAGGAAATCCACGTAATCAGGTTAGTAAATGTATTAAAAACGGCAAATCAAACATTTATACATTTCTCCAGGTAAAATGATTTAATTGCAATCGTTTTAATGTTTTACAGAGTGTGCTGCAGTTTCTCGAAACAGCGAAGACTGCATACATGTCGACAGCAGCCTATATGCAGAAAAAGCTGCCACTGGACAGCAGGACCCTGCAGTCACTGTCTGCCTTGGACCCATTGGTGAGGGGACACTCAGAGACGGGCATCCTCCTGAAGTGGCTGGCAGGGATGATGAGCCACTTGGTGCCACACCCCAATTTGACGTGCCACTGGAAGTTGTCAAATTCAGCACAAATTCCACCCTTCCACTGTACACTGATGGGGACAACATGGTTAACTGGTGGGCAAATGTCATTGACACTGGAAGGTACCCAGGCCTCAACCATGTGGTTCGAGCAGCGCTTTCCATTTTCCATGGACCAATGGTGGAGTCATCGTTCAGTGCCATGGGAGATATTATTGACTGCAAAATCACCAGAATGAGCATGGACACCTTTAGGGACAACCAATCCAGACAACCAAGTATGCCCTCAGGTCCAGGGGTCAGACAGCAATACAGATGTTCAGGAGAGAGGATGTCAAGTTCTCAAAGGTAGACAAGGTCCTATGCAGGAACATCCACACTGCAGGCTCAAAAGACAAGGCTCGCAGACAACAGGCCCTGTTGAAGACAAAAGGGAGGCAGGAAGAGTTTGGTTGCCAGCCAACAACCAGTGCTGCACAAAGCAGGAAGACTGCAGTGGAGGATGACAGGCAAGCCACAGTGAGGCACATGGCTGCTCAAAAAAGAAAAAAAAGCACTGGAAGTGCTGGTACAGGCAAAGAAGGCAAAAAAGCACAAGTGATGTGCTTGGTGGGATGGACTTCATCAGAATTGGTTTTATTTGTTCAAAAATAAATGTTCAAAATATATTTACAGAGCATCTTCTCCTCTTTCATTTGGGAGAGTAAGTCACCAAGGATTAGCCAACAAGTTTTACAACTTCCATATAATGATGGTGGCTTAAACCTACCGAACCTTAACATTTACTTTCTGGCTGCCCAACTTACCCAGATTAGGCAGTGGTTCTCTAGCTCATCTAGCGCATGGTCAAGACTGGAATCTTATGACATTCTTCCATATGAACTGAGATACCTGCCTTATATTGGTGATAATAATGTTCGTGACGCCATTTGATATAAGGAGATCTTTCTTGGTCACGTGGCCGGAAATTATATATTGATGACTCAGAGAGAAGGTTGAATCGTAATCATTGTATTAGGCAGATCTGGGTTGCATTCCCATGTACAGATGTTTCCAAGGCAGCATGCTCTGTTAAGTCCAAGCTTCAAGCATGGCTACGACATGGCTGGTGCCGAGCCTGGCTGTGGCATAGAGATGCCAAGCATAGTACTAATGTTTGTTACAGCTTATATACAGTTCTCAGAGAGGGAAATAGCTTTACCTCGTAACTTACAATAGTGACATTAGTTCCCATACATGGCTATACTGTGTTCATGCTGTTCTGCTTCTGCTGACCACTGGTAACCTATACTGGTCCCCACTAGCCGTGGTTCCTATATTTGGCTCAGGTCCAGTTACAGCAAATCATGTTCACTAAGAGTGGCCAGTTTATGTCCTGAGAGTGGACACACTTAAAGCATGTTTAAGGTTAAACAATGAGTATTGCAATATTTGATAGGCACACAATATTTTGCATAGTCACACAAAAACGCATCATATCAGCTCACTCTTTTTTTTCCCCATGATGTAAGATTAATTTGACTGGTAAATTATTTCTATTGAAAAACATGTGGAGTTCTTAACAAAGTCAATGAATGACCACATCAGAAATAAATTAGGCATCGGTTCCATCATACAAAGTACATTATATGTCAATATAACAATGTCTGGAAGTAGATCTTCAATCAAAGGAACGGCCTTGTGTTTCTGGTAACAAGGAGTGCTATTTGATTCTTTGATGTTCATCAGTCTTGCACGTGTTCTTGCCTCTGTTCACAGCGTTAATAGGTTTTATTAACTTAAGACAATTTAAGCATTATCATTACACTACACCCCTCCTTTTCTTGACTTAAGTCTATAAAATCTTAGGCTCTCCATCAATTGATTGTGGAATTAACCTGCTCAGAAACAGTTGGAAACAAAAATACAGATGTTAAGCATAAGTTTGTTAATTGGGTTATCTGGACTGTTGTTCCCGTCCCTTAGAATTCCTAGAAGAAAGTTTGTAAGTTCATGCTGTTGAATTCAGCTGTTTACTGCTGATGACACTGTTAGTTGTGTGCGTCAGTACAATTGAACAATTACGACTACATAAAAGTATGTGTAAGTCTCTCTTGTCATCATCATGTCTCTGTCTTAAATCATAAGAATTAACATTTCCATTGTTTGTCACATTGAAATGTCATTAGTTTGTCTCATTTCTCTTGTTTCATCCGGCAATATCTTCCTTCAGCATCTGCAATATTCTCTCCCCACTTCTGCAATGGTTAATATAGACCAGATCTTAACAGCATCTCGGTCTCTGAGTCCTTCGCTCAATGTCTCTTGATTTCCTTGATTCTGTCAGGAAATAGAATCGACAGGCATTGTCAGAATACATTCCAGGTCTTTCTTGCTGAATTGTGTTTTCTCCATCAGAAATGTCCTCCTTTGATGTTTCATAGAGTCTTAGAGTCTTAATGCGTATTTCTCTGTTCACTAAATCAATCAAAATGTTATATGTCTGCTGAATCAACACAGATTTGCATGATAATTTCATTATGAGACAAATTTGTCTATTTGTTGTATGTTGTAGCTCGATGTGTGTGTGTGTGTGTGTGTGTGTGTGTGTGTGTGTGTGTGTGTGTGTGTGTGTGTGTGTGTGTGTGTGTGTGTTTGGTTACAGGAGCAGTCTCCGTTCTATTAATAGCCTAGGGTCAGAGTTTTAACACTCTCGCCCTGTTGTGAAGCTTGGTTCAGAAATATGGTTGTTATTCATTTCATTCTTAATGATAACATTCTGCATGCCATACATGTATGCTTCCCATGATGTTAATAGACATGCGGTTTTAGTAATCAATGATGTTGATTGAAACTTCTCTTAGAGTCTTTTAAATATTATGGCCAAATCTTTTCAAACTTAGTTTTCCTCAAAGTGCTGTGCTTTCAATCACGTATTTAAGGTCTTGTCCCTAACTTCATACACAATAACACAATAGACTTCTGCTTTGTTCCTTACAAAGTTCAGAATCTCAATAAATCCTAACTCAGTGTTTTGACCAGTCACACCGTCTTTGACTATACAGCGCCTTCTATTCAAACTATATTTTAATTTATTACTTTCCAATATCAATACATCTCCTTTTTGAAAAAAAATTAGATTCGTTCTAGAACAGCGATTCAGGTTAAGCAAATAATTACATTGTGCCTTACCTGTTTCGCTGAATCTAGCATCCTGTTCGTTAGAAGCCATTTGATATCCTGTTCGTGACGCCATTTGATAAGATGATGCTTTGTCCCCAATGAATGAATGAATCAATCGGAATCACCAAGGTCAGCTCAGTTGGACAGTTTGAAGAGGTTTATTCGTCTGATCAGAGATTCATCTTGTTCCATGCATTTACAACATGAATGGACCTCTCCTCCCATGCACCCAGTCTTATGGTCCAAATAACTGCTGAGTTAGCCCTCAGCTGTGTAGTTGTCAATCATGAACGGGCTGTTTTGCCTGGCAACTCTGGTCATACGATTCCTGACTTTCCCTAAATATATTGACCTCTTGACCCACTCTCCCTTGCTGGCTATTTGACCTACTTTCGTGACCCAGATATGTTAGCCTAGCCAGCAGTTTCACACAAGAGAGCTGCCTAGTGAGTTCATGTTTAATGTCTACAAATTATCTATGCACACTTATGAAAACACATCATAACAATCCACTCTTTTTTTTCCCCCATGTTTAAAAATCACAAATAATCCTATTATTATTAACAGTTTACTAATATGGAAGAACTCCCATAAACGTATGGGTCACAAGGAACACCTTTCACCCTATACTCCTATCTGGAGAAACCCCAATTGTACATCTTGTTTTAATGATGACACCTTCAAGTCTTGGTACGACAAGGGGATAAGGGAAATAACACATCTTTACGACAGTGGTACATTTGTTTCTTTCCTTCAGTTAAAGTCAAAATATAATTTATCTTCCACACATTTATTTCGATTTTTTTCAAATCCGCCATATGATACAGACAACTCAAGGCACTCTTGAAGAACCCAAGCCCTCCAAAATAGAAGGCCTTATCAATAAGGAGGTTCAAAGTTCTAAATGTATTTCTCAAGTTTATTTATCTCTGCTTGAATGCTTGTCTACAAGTACAGATGCTACGAGGTGTAAATGGGAAAAGGATTTAGACATGGATATAAGTAAAGAGGACCGGTCTTTCTTTTGTCTTAAAGTTCATAAATGTTCTTACAATATGAGGCACAAACTCCTTCTTTTTAAAATTTTGCATAGAACTTATTATACACCTGCAAAACTTTATAAAATGAATAATGAAATGTCCTTTTTGTGCTGGCGCTGCAAAAAACAGAAAGGGGACTTTTACCATATGTTTTGGTCATGTAATTTGTTGTTAACATTTTGGAACTTTGTAATTGACACGATAGCATTATGTTTAAATATTCACATTGCAAAATCATCTCGCTTGTGTCTTTTAGGCACAATCAATATGGATCCGTGGAATGAATTTCAAAAAATATATATTGATCTTGCTTTGATTGCTGTGT